>NC_134707.1:83097946-83152946 GCF_043290135.1 Rhipicephalus microplus | reverse complement strand
TGCGCCGTGGGTTGTATGTCCCTTTTCGTCGTAGTAACAAGGTACATTGCATGGGACGTCTATAAAAACGGTGTCACAGCATGTCCATGGATTAGATAATGATGAGTGGAACGAAGCGTTTGTCACTCCGTCCATGATTCCGTACCTCTGTTCGTCCGTCAATCCGCACACTTCGCCCCACTCGTTATCATTCACCTCGTAGATTTATTGATTTCTTCTCGGCTCCTCGTGCGTTGCTCCAAACTGGAGTTGTCATCAATATGCTGAATTCCTTTGATAGAAACAGGACGAAAGTTGAACCAGTTAACGTTTCTATACAAAATCATGTCAGGGAAACTTGCCTTAAATGTACCTTGTTGCGGTCAGCTAGCCACTGCTAGGAATACCCGCCGTAAACATGATCGATCCTTGTCACCCTCATTTACACGAGCTAGCAGTGCTTACAAATACACTTATTCTTGCCAGAACAGTCGATGACGGGAATTCGCTGCCTCATGAGATTTTTTTCGGCTGATAATTTTGCTATACTGCTTGAAAGTATCTCTACTTGGAGATTAGAGCGTGCAAATGTGTTATAAGTTTTGTTGCTGTTTCACAGACATGTGACCTCTGTTGGAATATAGATAGATGTTTTTCTTTGCTGTTACAAATTACATTATGTCTCTATGCCCCTCCGGCCTGAACTAAAACGCTGGTATGCAGTGTGTCTAAATAAATTAATAAAATAAATAAAAACATTTACCTGATACTTCATCATCCCGCACACACCTTGGCAATCGTCGAAAATGCACAACTGCAGTCTGCTTTCGCTGCGAACAATTACGTGGGATTACACGGCTTCTCGATCGCGCTCTTTGTGACTGTTAGGATTCGTTTGCGAGAACGTTTGTTGGAGAAAACAAATGAATGAATGAATAGAGAGGATACTAATTGGTGCTCGTTTCCGTAAGGGCATTTACTTTTTTGTCTTTTTTAGGGGGGGGGAGTATTCACACACAAAAATCATGAAAGAGATGCGGTTCATCGAAAGAAGTAAAGAAGCACAGAGGCGAAACGAAAAAAAAAAGCTATAGAACAGTGATAGCGAAAGAGAGCCATTTTCTAGGAGACCGTGGTCACAATTGTTTTGGTCACACCTGTATGTTTTTTATTCAATGAGGATTTATAATATATATTTCATACCAGTGTGACATGTGTACTTCCGACCGGGATCAGTCAGTCCAGATAGGATTTTTCGGTCACCATCGACACGCAGATTATAAGGACCATCCTGAAGCAAAGTTTCTCCTCCCACAGGTAACCCGATCGCTAGTTTTTATATAACAGCAAAGCACACTTCTTATTCATCACTCTCTTATGTTTTTGTTATTGTAGTAGATGAGTCACTGTTGGTGACACTTAATCGTATTGACATTGCTCAAAGGCCTTCTTTAGTTTGAGGACCACAGCGCAAAGCTACTTTCACTCCACCTAGATGAACACATGGTTAAACGATCCACCATCCACGAAGTCATTGTAATATCTGACGTTGTGTGTACCTGTGCCGTATACTGGCGCACAAGCACGAAAAAGAAAATCCAAACACACACGGACATGCCACAAGGTGAACTATATCAGATGCAAGCGTACAACATGTTATTACGTGGTATAAAAACATCCGCATCGTAGAACTCCCAATAAAGACTTATTTGAGTAGCATGCCCCACTTATACGACATTTGGTAGAAGCTAATCCTTTAATAAATAATTGCCTCAGTGTCTTTAGTTTTCTTATAACTTTTAGAAAAAAAAATCTAGCCCTACTGTGGCGCTCAAGATGCTGCAATTAAACCACCTCCATTGAATTCTGCAGCGCGCCCGCGGGAGCGTCGGTGAAAAATGGCGCCGCGCGCCGCGCGGCAAGCGGGCGAGGAGAATCTAGGAGGCAATGGGCATGTGGAGGAGAGTGTCGTTACTTTCCCAAAACCAAGGGGTTTTAGGGTTGGGCGCGACGGAGGAAGGAAAGATAGAAAAGGCATGCCCAGCCAGCGGGCTACGTGTAAAATGTGAAGGAAGTGACCTAATGGTGGCCATATTAACTGGGCGCAATGGCGGCGTTGCTATGGTCACGTGTTGCGCAGTGTAGCTGGTCTACCAGTGAGCAGCCGCGGCTGGCAGCGGCATGTGTGCCTCTGCAGGTCTCGTACATGGTGTGCCGTGGCGGACAATATTCGTGCTCTGCGCCGCGTTGTTGGTTACGCAGTGTTCTCCTGGCAGTTACTGTACTCTTAGCAACGTTTACCAAATCTTTCCTCCACCACGGGGCCCGAACAGTGCGTAGAACGAGCGCATATTTATGTGTCGTGCGGCGGATGACGTGGATGAAGCATTTGAAGTGTTCAGCAAAATGGCGTTGGGCACCATGACGAAGCGGAACGACGACGAACGCCTTGCAGATCAGTGATGGTTTGGCAGTGCTCCTGCTTGTGGCAACGGACGAAACCGTTGTGCCCAGCGAGACGCAATGAGGACCATGTGCACAAACGTTGTTTTGTGTTCGGTATGTGTACAGTAACAACTTGCAAGTTCGTAATAAAACACCTTTTCTGTTCAGCTTGTTATACTCGCCACCAGCATTGTATTCTCAACGTTAGAGCGACCGCGTTCATGTGTCACTTGCACCGTGCTCAAAGTCACCACGGTCGCTGAATGCTGACACAGGTGAACACGCTGCACGCGGGTACAGTAGCCGGGCGCTGCGATGGCTTCGTGTCGGAATGAAACCGGAGAAGAAGGCGCACGATCGATCTTGTTGTCTGTACAGTTGCTTAATTAATGACGTGAAAATTCTCGCCATTGTCAGTGCATCTAGCGCATGTTCCCTGGTACTTGCATCGTTGTTGGCGAGTCGTTACTCGCTGTTAATACTCGGACGAAATGATTTCGCCGAAAGTGTTGCACTGGCCCGGAGTGTTGAGCCCCAATCTATTCGTTTCGGATCGCCACGACACGCGCGCTGCGCAGCCCACGTGCTTTCCGAGCCGGAAAGAGAGTCGTGCCTTCTGCTTTACATTCGGACGTAAACAAGAGAAGAGAATCTGCCCAGTCAATATGGCCGACTTCCGGCTTCACCCCGGCTTCACAACGAGTGACGTCAGAGCCTCTCCTAAGTTTTTGCGTTCCTCCATGTTGGGCACACTCTAAGGTTTTTCGCCCCTCACGTTGTGTTGCGTGCGCGCTGCCACAGGATGGTGGCTCGAAAGCTCGCGCTCTGATTCAGGCGCTTTGTGCGCGTTGGGCTTCCACCATACCTCCTCCGCTAGTTTCCTTAGAAATAGAGATCACCCTGTTTGCAAAACAGTGTGATGTCGCAGCAAACGCTCTTCCCACCATACCCTTCCTCGGAGCAGGAACTGGTTGTCAAGAAAGCTCTGCAAGTAGGACTTTTTTGCATAGCAGCTCTGCGCTTCTCTGCACTTCTTGGACAGAAATTTCTGCATGGCTATCTTCCAGTATCGCAGCTTTTAGAGGAAAGGGTCGCGATTATGTTAGTTCAACATGTGGAAATATGCTCGTCGTAAATAGCAGCCGTAAAAAAATATATTCTACAAAACGAACGTTCCGCATGCTCACGGGGACTGGCACTTTGAGAAATATTTGCAACTCATGGATGTAAACATGCTCAATTTCCGTCGAGGCGTGTGCAATGCAGTTTTAAACGAGGTGCATTATAGGCGGCAGCATGCTTCCGAGCTGTTGTGCGCAAGAACGTGGATAAGATTCTCACTGATTGCGCGAATTTCTGATCAAAGATGAATGAAAAAAAAAACACTTTTTGCCTTGAGTTACACTGACGTTAAGAAATCCTCGTAAAATTAAGTCGAAGTTCTCCCAGGACGTTCCTGATAACTCACTGAAAATTTATGCATTTTTAAACTTGCTAACCTAGTACACACATAATGTTTTGCACGGTTATTTCGGCACATTGGATGCCTATGACGTGTTTCCATACCTACATTTTTCCTTTAGAACTGATACACAGAACTGCAAAGCGCGCTGTCACTTTGCCAAGATCGAGCCGTAAAGGTATAAAGTATACGAGAAAGAAGAACATCCGCCTTTTTGCAGTAATGACACACGAGGTCGGCGATATTACGAGTTACATCTTTAGTGAGTTTGCGTGTTCGCCGTGGCGAAGCGTATACGCAGATTCGGCAATGCTAAAACATGCTCATAGCTAAAGTGCAGTCGTATATCTTACACTTCTGAAATCTTAGTTGTTTTTTTTTTGCACACAGTGCAAACACTGAGATGTACTCCTCGCGGATGACAGCGTCAAATGCTTGTTCACCTGTACTAGGAAGGAAGGAAGTGCCTGGAAACTGTGACACACACCCACGCTGGAAGATTGGCCAAGAACCAGGTAGGTCTGACGAAATACTGGTAATTTGTTAGCTCACGGTTTTTAAACTATGAGAAAAGGGCAAAAATTAAATGAGAAATATGCAATTAGAAATAACGAATACAGAACGCGAAGCACACGGTTTCGCGTACCAATAACAATAAGTAAATGAATGAATGAAGCTACTTAAAAAAAGGTAATTTAGGAGTCATAATTGGGTCTACAGGCTGAATCTTTTTGAAGCTTGAATAAACTCCTGCGAGTTATCGGTAACTTTCCCGTTAGTGAACCCCAGGACTAAATGTCGAACCTTGAAGTTCCGTCGACATCTGGTGACTGACATAGGCCCACAACCAGTGTCCAGACGGCACCTTGCAAATCGAGCTCAGAGTGCCAGCCACGGTCCGTTTCCAACGTCCGACCGGGGTCCTTCGGTCCGCCCTTGTTTTACAACACGGGCCTCCTCCCTCAAACGGACCCCGCGGCGTGCTTTTCTTGTGAGCCGACTGACCTCGTGGTCAGGACCCTTCTAGAGCCTTCAAGAGAGAGGATCCTGTCTCAGACCTTCCCAGGGGAGTGCAATGTGAGCAACGCCGTGCTTCGTACGTGTCCCCTTATGCAAGCATCACCCCGAAACCCGCTAACCAGTGTCCAATTTTGGAAAAAAAAGAAGCACCGTTATTCACAGTGCACACACCACGTGCGGTATTTCCAGTTTCACTGTTCCTAGAAAGGTGAACCAAAAGTATTGATGCCTTTCCACGCACACTACGTGCCACAATCAATCCTGCACGTTTTCACAGCGAAAGCTGTTATGAGATCACAACTCGGGTTATGCGCAGTTGCATGTTATCCACCGCCGCTGCCGTCACCGCCGGTGTCCGTAACCACATCGCGAGAAATTAAAAAAAAACCTTGCACCAGTGACACAGTGGGTCTTGAGCCCGGGTCCGCTGAGTTCCAGCCTAATATTTTATCACTGCGTTACGCCAGTGATTGTAACTTGTTGTCAAACTTGCTTCAGGCAGGCATGACCTTGCACCAATGGCACAGTGGGGCTCAAACCCGGCTCCACTGGGTGCCATTCCTGTATTCTACCACTGAGCTACTCTGTTTTTTCTCTTTTTTTTGCCTTCTTGACTACAGGTCAAGTTAATCTGACAATCAAACATCACACGCGTTTCATGTGTGTTACCGCATCAAACAAAGATATCACATCTTCACAGTTGGTAGTCTTATACACATCTCGCACTTCGATAACAGCTTCCACGAAACACTCTTGAACAGACAGAACTTTTACATCAGGGTGTCTGTACGATAACATACCAAATCAATACCATGTAAGAAAATAACGTCCTAATGTTGCACAGAACTATCACAAGGCAAAAAACGGATCACACACATACCTCTCCTCTCTCTTCAAGCCACGTTTTCAGTGGCAAGTTTCACTGGCAAGCAATTGCGTTAATACGATTTATAAAGCGTTTTACAACAGCGAAATAACGACCAGTCGTCGCACAATGCGATTAGCGTAACGAGTGGGCCGTCCAATGCTCCAACCCATTACAAAAGCTTGTTCTTGTTTCCCAATTAATCGTGGCACATACCCCCTTCAGCCATAATTCGTCATCGTCGTCAGCCACTGCATGCACGATTGGCACAAAATTCCTTGCAAATGTTTAGCGGATACCACGCTGCTCAGAAGAATGACGAAAAATAGCATAGCGAATGCCGGCCTATTACACAAAAGTTTATTATTAATGCCCTAGTGGGCACAAAGCAAGTGTGCTTGCAGTAGTTACCCAATGGGTGTTTTGAAAAGGCTCTGAAAGGCCGCTCTTTTAGCTTTCGCTGTGACTATGTTGCGACCACCACGCAGGCCTGGCGTTTTTTTTTTCTTTTTAAGTCAATGCCCCTGTTTCTCGCACAGGCCGCCACGTGTGTTCACTTCTAAACTATAAACAGCCAGCCAACATGCCAAATACTTCACCACGCAGTTTTCCACACAAATATATGTCCTCTGACACACTCAACAGCGAAAGGCTTGCGTACGATCAATGTCTTGTGTACGATAATGTCCTGTGTAGGAAGATCGACCGGCGTATGCTCATTTAGCGCGTGCTTTCTGCTTGAGGTGCGCTCTGCAAGTTTCAAGCTGCTTGTCGTTTTTTTTTTGTGTGTGAGACATTGCCATTTGTCGGTAGCATTTACTTTTTCGCCGTTGTGACGGAACAATGCTCAATAAACACTCAGATGCCTCTGCAGAGACCCCCATCATTTTCGTTTTCTACCGGTTTCTAGAAAGAGGTATAAAGCATGTTTAAGGCCCGAAGCTCCTAAAGGCGTGGGTCTGTCCATCTTTTGTATGTATGTAGGTGACCGCCTATGGCTGTGTTCCAATTTTTAAACAGCACGTAGACAGTCTACACAGACTGCTTAGAAGGCAGCACTGAGCCCATGCTGTCCGAAAATTGGAACGCGTCTAGACGACTTTTACGCGACGAGGAGCCACCTCGCGTTGAGAAGACTAACCCGAAATAAACAAACGTAACAGCTGTGTTTTCTAGCTTAATTTGTGCTAAAATCTGATAAAACAAAACGTTACTCATATTGAGCTTCTGCAGAAGCGTCTGCTTATGTGCAGACCACCATTCCGGCGAGATTCGGTCTATCTGAGCGATTCGATAAGTCGCCATTTTGTTTAGACAGCAAAGTAGCCTGCATCGTATTTGTCTACGATGCGGTCTTCTCGAGGCTGTCTACTTTGCCGGCTACGTGAGAATTGGAATGGGACTTAAGATGGCGGCCGTTCATTTAGAGGTCTAATCAGCAGTGTTCGGTGACTATGGGAACGAACCCTATAGTTCCACTTTTGCCCACTGCCCACTTCTCCGTCCTTGCAAACATCCCACTACGCCTCATCACTGATACACCACTTCAACGACCATAAAGCCGTTTTAATGAAGTGGATACGGAAGCGACGTGTAGCTACCACTTCCGTACAAATAATAAAATTTCTTGCATAAATATATACAGTGTTTGTCCCGTCTTTGATGATGAAGTGAGTGATGTTCGTTGATGGTTCATGGTTTAGCGATGACACCTACCAGCGCATTGCCTACTCATAATTCACTCCTTGGATATGCTGTGATTTTTTTTCAAGGCGTCCTAGGTCTCCATGAATTGCAATGACAGAGCGATCAATCATGTTTTTTTAAATGCTAGCATCTTTTAAGCCATTCATGCATGTTAACTTAGTACTTCTTATTCGGCGCAGCCATATGCACTTATTACATCATCCTAATCCTCATCATCATCATCATCATCATCCTGACTACGCCCACCGCAGGGCAAAGGCCTCTCCCATGATCCGCCAATCAACCCGGTCTTCTGCTTTCCCAATCGCATCATGCAGTGTGTTAGTGTAGTACATCTCAACATGAAAATCTCGCCAAGTACCCTGAATAACTACCTATACCGCCCCTAGTGTGAACATAAACAATTCTGCTCTGCGTTATCTGAAGAAAAAAGTTATTCGACTATAGCCATAAAAACGCACAGTAAATAAAAAGCGATTTCCCTGAATGGAGCATACCTGGCCATTTGAAAACAATACGAGGGAATGTATAAGCGTCACTACATATGAAAACATCAGTTTCACCACCTCAGAGAAACTGCGCCTTCTGTTACTGCAGTTTCGACAACCGAAAATAAACTACTAGGAATGTATGCACGCTTTCTTTGAAGCCGTATCTTTTTGTCCGAGTCATGAAAACATGTTTTAAATAGTGCTTTTGTTTCCGCATTTCGTCATTGGCTATCAAGTTTGCGGAACGCTTGCGTTATGAAACTTATTTCAGCTGCAGGAGAGTCCTTGACAATTTATTGATGGCTGCAGGAGTGACACGAACAATGCTTGACATATGTCGTAACCGACAGACCGCTCCATAGAATACAAAGAATATCGTTTTAACAATAAGCTCGACGGAGCCTACTTTTTGAATACGCAACTTGCTTTAACAATGTAGACATTTTGCAAAAAATAGAAAAGAACAAGCAAGCGGTGCTGTTGAAGAGTTTTAAAACAGCATTGTTTCGAAACTCCAAGCTGCAAACTAGAGTACGGAACTAAAAAAAGTCAGACCTGGTGGTGCACACATTATACGATGTAGGGTATGTGAAATAAAAATTCAAATACATTCAAATTTACCTTACTGACATAAACAATGTTCACAGCAATAGCTACTATTTTTTCGCTTCATTTAGTTACACTGTAGAGACCATCAGTGAACATTTCATTGGGAGAAGGGACATAACAAAAAGTCAGTTTTTTTACAACTACGAAAAAACCGAGCATGGAGAAGTGTATTTAGAGTATTATTATATAAATATTTGACCATATATTTAAATTTGTCGGTATTTTAATGCCTTAACACCGAATGGGCGTCCTTTTATCTGGTAACAATTTTTACATAATCATTGTGTCGCTCAAAAGTGGCGCTATGCTTCAGTTATCATCATCATCATCTTCGTCATCATCATTAGCCTGATTACGTCCACTTCAGGGCAAAGGTCTTTCCTTTGATCCGCCGTCAACCCGGTCTTGTGCTTTCCGTTGGTACGTTATACCTGCGAATTTTTAAATGTAATCGGTTCACCTAACTTTCTGTCTCCCCTTCGTGCGCTTGCCTTCTCTGGAAATCTGGTCAGTTACCCTTATTGACAAGCGGTTTCCCTGTAGCACTTTTACTTGGGGAAGTCGCTAAATACTCGGATAGGCTTGAGAGCGAACTTGACGAAGACAGAGACACACCGAACAAAAACGAGGCTTGTCGATGTGCAAATAAACTCAGTTGTAAGTCAGCGCTCGTCTGTGTTATGGTGCCTCCTTTGTCTCCGTTAAACTCCCGCTGAAGCCTATCCGCTCATCCTGCCTACGTGCTATGTGCGTCGTTCATGTCCATTGCTTCTTGATTTCAACTAAGATATCCTTAACCCTGGTACGTTCCCTGACCCACTCTGCTCCCTTATTTTCTGTTATGGTTACACCTATCATCTTCTCTTTCATACGCGTGTTTAAAAGTTGAAATCGCATGCATTCAAACAACAATAGCTGAGTATGCTTAACAGTTGTATGCTGAAAGATCGTGGAGAACGCGTTCGCTTAACACATTCATCTTCTGGAAACAAAACAGCTTCTTTGTGCAAATTAGCATGGTTTTAAGAGGTGCCTATCCACGGCTATACGCAACCTATTGAAATGGTTGACGCCTTTTCATGGGTTTTAATGAACATCAACAAATTAAGGTCATTTGCTTCGATTAAAAAACTTTTGACCAAGTTTAACACGGTAAGCTGCCTTCTAGCAGCGTGATGTTGGTGTAAAATAATGTCTAAAGTAGATGGGGGCGTATCTAAAAAGCGAAGGCAGTGGTGTGCGTTGGTAATCCCGTGCGAAGCTTTTTGAATGTACTTTCCGAGGTACCAGAGGGTTGGTACTAGGTACTTGATTGGTTTTAGTTTATTTTGACGATGTTGTCCAGCCGCCGGTGGTGTTGAAACTTTGCAGATGGCTGCTTAATTTACGTTCCGGTTACGTGTGAAAACAATTAGCGAAATGTAAGCTGGTGTCCTGAAGATCTTCATACGTGGTGAGAAAAATATTTTGTTGCAATTAACTACACCAAAAGCACTCTCGCACCTATTTTTCAAAAAAGACCATTCTTGATTTTCGATATCGTAAGGGCAGTGTAAATTAAACGAATTCTCTTGTTTTAGACATGTAGGTGTTGTGAAATCAAATAACCTTAACTGGCAATGCAATGTTCAAAAAAGCGTGTTCGTCGTACGAAAAGCTGTGTTTTCTTCATGTAAAGCTAAGTAACGCCACCGCAGACGTAAAGCTAATGATATGCAATACTTTTATGTGACTTTTTATAGACTATGCTGCTGAAGATTGGATTCCCCACCAAAAAGGCCTAATCAATTACCTTCAGGAATCCAGACATCCAGAATACAGAAGATTCGAAAAAACAAACAAGCAAACAGACTCAGTTACCCAGATGCTTAAGCTCATGTTAATTGAGATTCCGTGAGATTCTGTAATGTAAAATAAATATTGATAAAAGTATACACAAACGAGGACCTGGTAAAATAGGCAGAACAATAAATGAGAGCGCAGCCAATAATTCATATGCCGCATGCATAAACCTTCTTCGGTATTCGTTTTCCCCCATCATTATCGAAAAACAGAATGCACTACCTGTACATACTGCCGAGTGGACGCATGTAAAAGCTTTCGAAAATTTGCTTGATAATTATGTCACCTAAAATTAGTTGGAAGATGTGTTTATGCTTGCCGTTTTTTTTTTGGTTGTGTAACTTGTTGATAATGTTTTGTTATTGTTGGCATTTAATGTTATTTGAGTGGTTTTTATTCACAAATGGGTACTTTTATATACGCTTTCCCTGTAATCACCCACAAACGTGAGCTAACGGTATGCTCGAATAAATACTATAATAAGTTAATAAATAAAATAAAAATTTTACCACTAGTTTATTCGCTTGTTACCTAATTAGTGTACTAATACATCTACTACTAGTAATAGAACAATTAAAATCAATCAATTTATGTAACGTGGTTCGGAAACGACCTTAAGGTTTTGTGCAAGCGCACGCAAAAATAAAACAATAAAAAACAATAAGCTACAGTCTACAGAAAAAAAATCAAATAAAAAGAGCGTAAACCTACAGACAAAAAAACAGCACAAACTGGGAAGGATAAAAAACAAGACAAGAATCTTGGAATAGTAGTGAAAAATAAGCGGGATTCAACAACTATGTAGAAGTCTTCCTGAAAAATTAGAAAGGAAAGAATCTGTACACAATAAAAAACTATTTTAAGACAGTGAAAAACTGAGATAACGAATGACAGTGGACTGTGAAAAACCTCAAGTCCATGAAAGTTAACATTATAAAGACTTTGTATTCTATGAGCAGTAGAGTGTTGAAAGAACTTGGCAGGTGCATGAAACAGTCGACTCTCTGGTAAACTTACCCGGAATTCGAAAATTTACACAGGTTAGAAACAAAGGACAAGGTATCATATTTTAAACTAGTTTCTAAAGAAATTAGTTCAGCGTGATTTCTTCGACAGAGAAGTGAAGGCAAAGATAATAATCAAGCAGTGTTAGAATGAGATTCAGAGTTATTTCTAGCAAAACGATGAGCGCGATTGCTTGATTTTTTTCTGAATTCGCTCAATGGCGTCACTTACTGATTTAGCGATGCCGTTCCAGATCACATATGCACACTCCAGATGAAAAAGACATATTGTGGTGTACAATTTCTGAAAAGCCGTAGGTTAACTGAATTCTCGAGAGATTCTGCAAACAAAACCGAGAGAACGAAGGCTTCGCATGGCAGTATATGTTTCCTGTAAGCAAAAAAAAAAATTTAGCATGCTGTCAAAAAGAACACCAAGATTTTTGAACTCTTAAGCCTCATATACCGACTTGGTATTGAGAGAGTGCGAAATTGGCACGATGAATGTCTTGCGAAATACCCTCATAAAATTTTTCCTGAAGGCATTAAGGAAAATGTCATTGTTATCACACCATTCAAAAAAAAGAAAACAAATCTGAGTGCAGCAAGCGACAGCCGTTAACCGAATGAGTTGCTCAAGAGGCTAAGGCACTTTTGAACTATAAAAACGCGTGTTCAAAGGCCAACACTTGAATATTACCATCTCTTTTTGTTGACATATTTTTTCTCTGTCATGAGGTCTGTAGGAGGAATAGAACAAGTTTCCTCAAGTAGGGACTTGATGCCTCAAAGGTGTAGACTCACATTCAGCGCCACCAAAAAAAAAACGTGTCCGGAGACAGCCAGGCCCGAGCTAAAAGTGGTTGTATTTTCCCACGCTTTACGGACGCGGTTGATTCCGGTTTTGCGGGACTATTTACATGGGAAAACGTCAGGCACTTCCGTAGACCATGATAAAAACGGCATGTATACCCATTGGGCTCGACCGAAGAGAAGCCGCCCTTCTTCATCGCTTATGGCTAGGAGGGGCATTAAAAAAATCTTATTTCTTTGTCATAAGAATGGCCGACAACGCTCTCTGCGATGCCTGTCATTGCGAAGAAACGCTACACCACATCCTGTGCGACTGTCCGTTATATGACATTCAGAGACAGTCACTGGCGTCCATTCTTGCGTGCATCGACAACTGCTAATTGCCTGTGGACACTATTCTGTCAAGTGCCCGAGCAAAGACATTGCAACAGAAGGCGACAAAAGCTCTGCTGAAATTCCTACGCGACACGGACTTGAACAAGCGGCTGTAACAGCAATGTCACACACTGCGAAAGACAAGACTAGACTATGACTGAGTGTGCGCGCGTGTGCTGCCGAATGGGCTGTGTTTATCTCTCTTCTCTCTATGCTCTCTATCTTTCATCTCCCCCTCCCATGCGCAGGGTAGCAAACCAGCTGCCTATAGGCTGGTTAACCTCCCTGCCGTTCTTTACCTCATATTTTTCTTCCTTCTCAGGTGTATCTTCTGAGAGAAAACTATCAAGAGGAAGAAATCGATGCTCTCTTGTCCCCGGGTGAAGAGGTTCGACGGCGGGTGCCCTTTTCCTCCGAAAGAGCTAGCATGAGTACGTCAGCTGCTGTCGAAATGTTGACTTCTACCTTGATTGTTCATCTGTCTCTCTGTATGTCTGGCGACGAGCACGAGCCACCGCAGCCCTTCGCACCCACCTCTCTGCTTTATCCATGCCCCACCAACGATCGGGCACGTACGGCGACGGTTCAAGAGCATCCATGCCCAACCAACGACCCGATATGCACGGCGACGATCCAGGCGACTGAGAGAGGCACTCCTTCCCCGCGCACCCAGGCATAGCCCGCGAAGCAGCCATTGGAGAATAGTGGTACAGCACCGTCTAGAAGATCCTCACTCAACTGCAGTTTGTGGGCACTTTTATGAGAATCGCCATCTATTATACTGTTCGGGAGATACTGCCGGTTACGCCTGACGTGGGACATGGTTAGACCAAGAGGAGCTTCGCTCTTATTAATGCACAATTGGAACTTTAGCTGGCTCTCGACAACGCGGTCATACAAGTGGCGATGCGGGCGATATGAGATGGGAGCGTGACCAAAGAATTCCACAACGCACCCTGCAAAAGAACGTGAATTCCGCCACACTTTTTTCTCTGCAGCTGTGAGTGCGAGGGCCTCTCCTTAGATTTCCTTTCTCCACATACCTCTGATAGTGCGCGCAAAAGGTAGGTGCGCCATCTGAGAAGTCGTGACTGGGCGAAGCTCAAGCCGTCGAGTGCGCTCATGAAATCGCTGCGAGTGCTGGGTGTGCCAGCGTGTCTCATGAGTTGAGGAGGCAATGCATTGGTGAGAAGAAGGGTTTCATTTCATTTCATTTCATTTATTCCACCTTAAAGGCCCGGAGGCATTACATAAGGGGGGGGCGGCGTACAAGGTATGTCGAACAACTCAACAAAACTCGAAGGGTTCCAAAACGTAAACATTCAAAGAACAATGGAAAAAAAAAAAGGTACAATATGCAAAGTAAAACGCCAATATTACCAAATGCAAATAAAAAAGTAATGGTACAAAGGTAAGCTTCCAGAGAAAAGTGACGACAGTTTATACATTAGTTAAAAAAAAGTATTTAAACATTGGCAGGGAAAACAGCACATTCAGTTAGATTGCGACATGTGACATTTTAGCTTACTGCGGAAAATTTGGCGGTTATTACACGTGACTATATTATCAGGTAGTTTATTCCACAGTGTTATCCCATTGGGAAAGAAGGAAGTAATCATTGCAGAAGTGTGTCCATTTATTGGTGCGATAGGGTGACTGTGGTTTATGCGGGATGAAGTTCTGTGTGATGGTTGAAGGAGGACGTGCCGTGATTGAGGGTGATAATAGAAAGCATGCATCAGACACAATCGAGAAATGATACGACGAGATTCGAGGGACGGCAGTTTCAATGATTCTTTTAGTGCAGTAACGCTGATATCGTTAGAGTATTGGGAGTAAATAAAACGGGCAGCGCGGTTCTGAATCCTTTCTAAATCGTTAGTTAGATATGTTTGTGAGGGTTGCCAAATTGAGCAAGCATATTCTAGTTTCGGTCGGACGTACGTTTCATACGCTAATTTTTTAATGTCTGGTGAGGCTAATTTTAGGTTGCGGCGCAGGTATCCGAGAGTGCGTGAAGCTTCTGAACAGATTATTTGAATATGGGTTGACCAGGATAGCGACGATGACAGATGCACTCCGAGGTATTTGTATGATAGGGTAGGGCTAATGGGAACAGACTTTATGCTATAGGTAAATTTTTCTGGGCTCTTTTTGCGGGTGAATGACATAATTTTACACTTAGTTAGGTTTAACGGCATTAGTGACTTATCACACCAAGTTACAATTAAATTTAAATCATGTTGAAGTTTAATGCTGTCGTCTGGTGTACAGATTGGAGAGTATAAAACGCAGTCATCGGCAAAAAGTCTTAATTTGGTTAGCACATTGGTGGGTAAGTCATTTATGTATATTAGAAAAAGGAGCGGGGAGAGACAGGCACCTTGGGTTGAGATGTGATTGTCCGTTGCGGTTTTGGTAGGAAGTGTGTTGGTACGTTTGTGGTGCAAACGAATTGACGATGTTCTAGGCTAACACTGACAGAACTTCAAAACCACACCAGGTCCCAATAAATGAGACGAACTGCATACTTTTATATTCAAAAACACATGAGAACCCTAATAGTGGAGTCGCAGAGCTACCAAAAAAAGATGAAAACCAAATCAGTACCCTACGTTGTGCCACTGAAAAGAGATTGAAAACCGGAAACTGACTGAGTATGGCCTCGCCATCTAAAACGGGATTTGAACACGTGATCCGCGATGCACTGTTGTATACTGACTCTATTTTCTGTTTCCAATAGCGAAGGCTTGATCACTGGCAGCAGCCAACCAATACGCAACGCGCAGAGGCTTGTCAAGCACTTGTAAATCCCGAAGTTTATATAGGGTATGTTATGCAGAACGGGACGCACATGTTTCAAATATTGTCACAGCTGCTAAAATTTGACCACGCTTTTCTAAGCAGGAAATGCAAATCTTTTGTCCATTGTTTCAAGAAATTGGGTAGTTATGTTCACGTTTGAACAATGTACCTCATAATGCGTCATCCACGTCGTTATTGTAAGGTGGATTACGCACAAAATATATATCTTCGTGCAGCCTCCTGTTCACGGCAAAAATAAACATGCTTTGTCTGGCATTGCGTGCTATAGGACGGGTGGTATAAAAGAAAAGAAAGAATCGACGAAGGAGTAACTTGGATGCTAACGAGAAACATAATTTCGAACCGTTTGAGGTGAGCAGTATTTTTTCTTTATTTTTCTTTTTAAATATAGGTAGTCATCACATACTCTCAGAGGATGATATCCCCAAGCATTTCTTCAAAGTGTTGAGTCTATAAATATGCTGCTCATGTTATCCAGCCAAGGCTACACGTTATTGGGTCTTCAAGGAATGAGGCGGACTTTGGTTCAGGGCTTCCTGCAGTACATTTCAACAGGTTATGTTCTTGAGCTAGTTAGCGCATTATTAAGGAAGGCAGATCTGGCTCTCTGAAGACAGGACCAAAGTGCTTTGGTCGAACAAGTGCCAAGGAAGCGGAAGCCCCTGCAACAGGAAGCAAAGCACGGACACAGCTTCAGTGGTCGATAATCTCGTCAGCTGCAAAACGCATCGGCATTCACACATGTGGTATCGAACAGTAAAGCGTTCTCGCTGGTGGCCGCTTCTGTTCGAGACATAGATCTGGGGTTCTGTTTTCATTTTTGCGCTGAAGCCAAACGAATGGTCCTAAGAACGTAATCTGCAATGCTCCCCGAGATTTGTGCAAGGAATTATCTACACGTGCAGTAGGCCTCTAACACCAAACTTGGAAAGAAAAGAGTGTGTGATGTCACCCCCCTCTAAAAAAGCATCACCTCAATTCTTAACAGAAACAGGAAGTACAATAATGAGGTAAGAATTGCAATGAACAATAGGCACAAGCAAGTAGGCACAATGATAAACGAAAAAAACATACAGCCCTCAGGTTGGCTGACGTGCCTGATATGGCCTGAGATGTACGAATTGGGTTACTCAATTGACGTCACGAATGGCGAAATTGATAGTTTTTGATGCTGTCCGCGATATCCTCATGATGTAGAGCTCCGACACGTCGAAGCCCCTGTCGATGTTTCACAGAAGGAGCTTTTCACTGAGGCCTTGCTGGCATGTGGGTATCCAGAACCACACATGGTCATCTGGTTCTATAGTGACATGTGGCGTCGTCGAAGGCTGTAGCTGTGGCTGTCGGTGTTTTGTTGGCAATGGATGCGAAGAGGGGCTAGTAGTCGGGCATTTACGGTGTGATGAACTTTCATGGTGGCGTCAATGTTCTGAAGGCCCATGATGGCGTCAATGTTCTCTTCGTCGGAGACAGCGTCAAACCTAGCCGGTGATCCTTCCGTAGATGAACTTGTACTACACCATTTCCACCATTTCTTCCACAAGCATGTTGTACGGGAAGGTTACATACAGAAGGATGGCATCGCACACCTTGCACTTGATGTCGACGTACAATACGTGCCACTCTCAGAGAAGCCCCACCGCGGTGGTCCAGTGGCCAAGGTACTGGGCCACTGACACGCAGGTCGCGTGGTCAAATCCCGGCTGCAGTGGCTGCATTTTTGATTGAGGCGATAATGCTGTAGGACCATGTGCTGCGATATGAGTGCACGTTAAAGAACCCCTGGTGGTCTTAAATTCTGGAGCATACCACTACAGCGTCTCTCATAATCATATGGTGGTTTTTGAACGTTAAACCCGACATATCATCAGTTTTAGAGGGAACATGCAAACACAAAGCCAGCGGCCCGCGTGACCCGAACCTGCCTGAAGATCGTGGCAAGATTTGTAAACGTGCTTACCGGCACTTCCTTCGCAGAACAGGACTGACCACGCTGGTGCAGCACTTGGTCACTACCTGCCGTGACTACAGTGATTAGCGTGGCAGATGCTTATCAAGGCACTAAAGCAGTGCTTGGCGGGTTACGTCTGCTGCTTCCGCTCACGCGCTTGCCGAGTGCTTCTTTTTCCGCGCCGAGATTTGATCTGCCGCTGGTTGGCCGGCGCCTCGCCAGGTAATCAGCAGACACAAAAAAGGTGACACTTGTTTCTTGCCGTATGTTTCTTATCAGTTCTGATACGACACGATTCACGCCCACAGTGACTGAATTTTGATTAATAGAGAAATACAAAAAAAAGGTGCTTTTCAAGGTGGTTTTCATATTAATAAACACCTAATATTAATCACTGGGGGAGGGAGGTTGAAATTACAGGTACACAATGTGATTATGGGAGTCGACGTAGTGGAAGGCTCCAGAAATTTCAAACACCTGGGGTTTCTTAACGTGCACCTAAATGTAAGAACTCGCTCGCTGAACTCTGTGCCGACCGGTTTTGCCCTCGTTATCTCCGATGACAGCGCAGCTCTGGCCAACTGGGTTGGCCCTACGCCAACTCCTGCTGCCGGTCCCGCACGACGACGACAGCGCAGCTCCTGCATTCTCCTGTCGCCGACAAGAGCTCTCGCCAGTGGTGCCCGTCATCGGACTCCTGGGACCGTGTTTCATCTTTCCTATCTCTGTTCTGTCGTCGCTCGCTGTCCCTGCACATCTCTGTCTCTCTCTCTCTAACTTTAATCCTATTCTTTTAATTTCTCCTTACCCCCATCCCTTGTGAGCGACTGTTGAGGTGTCGCACCTGATGCAGACAGTTACGGGGCTCACTTTTCTCTTCTTTTCCCTTTTATAACCACAATCTAAGTGCACGGGCCTCGAACATTCCCACTTGCAACGATAACGTGACCGCCGCGGTTGGGTTCAATCCGTTGACCTTCAGGTTAGCCGTAGAGAAACTCGAGAATACCGTGGCGGGTAAAGAAAACACTTGATGATGCAATCCGTTTGAATTAGTTCAATACGAAAGTTGCAATGGGGGTTTTCCGGTAATACTTGTTGAAAATACAGATATTACTTGTTGATAATAGCGCTTGTATTAAAAGCTTTCCAAAGGATCGTCACTCAAGAAGCTTGGTTTTTTACGTACGCGGCAATTCTGGGTATTATCTGTTGAAGTTTGCTTTAGTTTGATTACATTTTTGGGCATTTATATCAGTGGTACTACCTCCTTATATATGTGCCTGACGGTTATGGCTTGAAAAGCTATCTGAATTCGAAAATAAATAAAGAAGTTGTTGCTAGTAGCACTCAGTCCTGTCCACCTGTGGCAACCTGTAAATTTCCATATTTCGCCTGACGCTAAATAAAATTCTTTCGATACGGTGTGATCCCTAATATTATTCTGACCCTGGTTTGCTATATTCAAGCAAATATTAGTTTAACGTTTGAAAATCATGAGGTTTCGATCATTGAAGCAAAATATGTAGAAGCGCCATATTTCAGATATGCGATAAGAAACCCTTTTACGGAAAGTGTTGCACCTCGCTTACATGTGTGTGCAAAAAAAATCGCGTGCGTAGAACTGTACATCACAATAAGCGAGGAAGGGAAAATTTATCCGCCATATTTTTGCGAGAAAGATCAACCAGGCCAGATCTACAGCCTCTTCACATGAGAGTGGTGCAAAGCTTCGTTTTGTATCGGGCGATGTAACCCCCTGATTTAAGTAAGGCCTTCATCCTGGCAAGAAGACACCTGTAAAGCGGGTCCATGAAGTATGAACTACACTTAAGGTGCTACCACGTGTTGTTTACAGAAGGCCACAAGCCATGGTCATTCGCAGATTTTCGGTGGATACTTGGGCGAGAGAGACAATTTGTTTCAGCTTCGCACGTTATTCACAATGTTCAAGTGAGATGGCTGCGGGGGCCTGATGAGCGCAGCCACTTGACACTGCAGTAGTAGGTAGTCTACCCTTTTGGCAAAGCGAACCGGCGCGCGATCGTGCTGTAAACTGCAGGCATGCTGCGATGTCATGGGACTGGTCGTCAGTTGAAGGCCGACTATGGTCACAATATTGTTATATTTGTCTGCTGTGAGGTGGCTCTGTATGCAGCCCTAAACACTTACCACAGCTCATGCACTTGCTGCTACTCACTGAACAAACTCGGGCTGAACCTATAATATCAACACACATGAACAGAAAAACAATGTTTCAGAAGGCTGTATGAACCGGTACCATTGTTTTGCAAGGTAGATGATATCAAAACGGAAGGAACTACAAAACATCACACCAAACTTAACATTATTGATACAAAATCAGCCGTTTGACTCTCGGCAGCAGACACCTTCATATTTGTGGTGCAAGCACGCTTTACAAATCCCACATATGGCTATATGGATAAGTGGTGTAAGAATGCTGAAGAAATTTTGAACATGGCTCTTAGGTGAGGTGCGTATTTTTTTGTGAACTCTGACCAGTTAGAACTGAAATAGCCAGTTTGCTTTACAATAAACATTTCAGCAAAGTTATGAAACTGGAGATGACTGAATACCATTCAAACATACCTAGTTCTACTTGGTCGCCAGACATTAGCACTCTGGTCCCATTCTGTAATAGAGGTGCATTGTCATGCCAGTAGTCAGCGGACGCCGCTTCCTGCTGCTAGGAAAACGAAAGGTGCTTTGACTTCTTCTCGTTTGTCAGAAGCTGCTTTTGCACTGCCATCCTGCTCTTGATTCCTTATTCAGCCAGTCGTCGTTACACAGTTCTTTTGAAAGGAGTCAGTGGAAAGCACTGGCGTATTTCATTAGCTGAAGCCCATAGCTTGGTCAGCTACGCTGGCAAGAGTACTCATATCTTCTTTCTGAGTTGTCACCCATCACTTTGGTTTCCGAAGGGCGTCCATGATTCTCATCTAATCACTGAAAGCTTGGGTAATTCTGTTAACTGTCTTTAGTGGCCTGTTTACCGTGGAAGCGACAGCATGCTGTACTTTTTAGTGTACAGATTCCCTATGCCAAGCCTTTCATCACCAGGTACCCTGGTCATGGCACAGCTAAGTGTGAACACCACCAAAACTCCTTTGAGCAAAAATTACGCTCCCAACTGTGAAATTCTGAGAAAGTGATAACGGATCCCATCACTTGTGTAAGCTACTGTCAATGCTCACCAAAAAGTTATTGGTCATCTCTGCGCAAGCGCTGAAGCCAGCCTGTTGCTTTTGATAACAGACAAGAAAAATTTTGCTTCACGCAGCGAGCGTAAGGAGCTTGCCCTCCCGCCTACTGCAGCCTAGCAGGACGCTAGCGCACGCTTAGCGCTAAGGCAGGGAAGTAGCAGACGACAACGGCCACAAACCACCCTTACGAATTTGTGGGCATGATGCGCCTTTCCAAACCTCGCCAGTAGTTAGCACCCCGTAGACCACCAGCTGAGCGCTCAAGTAATCGACATGACAATAAACCGCACTGTACATAACCAGGATGTCAATGATTGTGTTGTTTAGATGTTAGCTGGGAACACTGGCTTCTGGCTGGTAGGCGGTGGACGGGCGCTGAGTTGTCTGACTGTTTGTAAAAATCATCTGAAGTAGGTCTGTAGTAAAGGCTGTACTTCTGCTTGTAATGAGGACCGCCGCAGCACCGTGACATAGGATGACGTTCACAACGAAGGACTCGACTTCGTGGATGGCACTGCCTTTGACCTGTTCAACAAAGGTTCTTGGCCTCAGCGTACTTGGAGAGGTAGGTGGTAGCTACGACGATCTATTGGTTTCCAGAATTGGAACTTGGAAAGAGCCCCAGTAAGCACATACGAGCAGGCTGAAACGGCTGGTGAGTAGGCTTCATGGTCTGCAGAAGACCATCTGGCTTGTCGGCACTGTCTTCCGTCGCTGGCGATCTCGGCAAGACTGCGTTGTGAGTTGCATCAGTAGTGATAATAACTATATCTGGGGTTTTACGTTCCAGAAGCACGATATGACTATCAGAGATGCCGTAGGGGAGGGCTCTGGAAATCGCGACCACCTGGGGTTCTCTAACGTGCACCTAGTTCTAAGTACACGGGCCTCAAACATTACGCCTCTGTTGAAAATGCAGCCGCTGCAGCCATGATTCGATTTCGCGACCTTAGCGTCAGCAGTCGAGCGACACAGCCGCTAGTCCACCACGGTGGGGCGACGTCGGTAGTGAAGCGAGGCCAGTAATCCGTTTCTTGTATACTGGTGAGCTTGGAGGAAAATATAATGTGCTCAGCCGTCAGTTTGTCCTGCAAAGCTTCCAGAACCCCTGGACGTAATGTAGAAGCGACTACGAGGAGCCAGATGACCCGAAGTGGCGAGAAGATTTTATTTTTTTTATTTATTCCTTCATCTGTGCAACAATACAACATTGTCATGGTGCTGAGGGCAAAATGTGACGTTAGAAGAAACGTCACCTGACTAGGCCTCGAGCACTATCCACGCACTCACTGCACAGAATATACTCTTGCATGTGGTGAATAAGTAACAGAAGTGCTATCACGTGTAAATATGCAGTAGAAATTAGATTTAGACATTGGTAAAATTGAATAATAAAAAAGAAATGCGGCTTTAACTATATACTACGAGAAACATCATAAACATAAATAATACTTAGGAATGGTAGGAAAACCGACTTACAGATATATTGACAATAATAGCATTGCAATGCACCCATTACAAAGAATGAATAAAGAGATACATAATAGTCAACTAAATAAAGCTCTACATGAGTAAACATTAAAAAAAATATTCTTTAAAAGCAGAACGCACGCAAAATATTTTCTTCAAAAGAACGTCATTCCGAAAGACAAATGGTACCAGTTCCCACTTGAATAACTTTGGAACAATGGTGACCTTGCTCTCGAGGAGCTCCGCAAGGCTCTTGAGTTTCTGATCGGCACGCTGTCTATTCGCCGATAGGTGGTCTTGACGTCCATGAATAGTTTTCAGATGCATGTTTATTCTTTGAAAAGCTGGTATTGACGTCGGAGGCTAGTTGAGGAGGCAAGCTCTTTGGTGTAGGTTCGGAATAACCAGTGGGGGCGAAAGTATTGATAGCATCCCCAAGTTCTTGAATGCCGGTAACCGTCGCCCCTTTTTTCACGTGCTTGTACTCGTTACTGAAATTCGGGATTAGCACTATTCTTTTCCCTCTCCGCAGCTCGTCTATTCCCTCTATATAACCACCAGATCACCAACGTAGTTGGTGACCTGGTGGTTATATAGCGGGAATAGACGAGCTGGGAATAGACGAGCAACCACCATACCACCAACGTAGTTGGTGATCTGGTGGTTGCCGCCTCGCTTAACGATGCTGTCGTGTTCCGCTGATATCTGAGTGCCAAAGGAAATAATGACGCTTGAGTGAGGCGGATGGTGACCTAGATTTGAACACATTGAAAGCGTGCTTCCCGGATGGTGCGTGTAGTGGTAGCGCTTTTACAGTTGAAGCTGTTATCAGATAACAACGGCAGTAACAGGAGGATAGTTGTCCACCACCGCCGCCCGTTTCCGTAACGGCTATCGCGCAAAATATTACCAAAATTGAAACGAGAAATGAAATTGCCAGGCCTGCATGGCTACAACATGTAAAACCGTCATAGCAAAAGCAAGAGGAGCGTCCTTTCTAGGGTTCATTGTTGACTCACATGGGGAAATATAAAAACTACCAGGCCTGCGCGGAACGCGCAGCACAGTGAGCGCGAAAGCTGGAAGAGCGGCCTTTCTAGAGCCTTTTTTAAGTGCGAATGCAATTTATAACCGACCCTGAAACCGCCGTCCGCGGTGCTCCTCCTCCTCTCTCCTAGCAACGGCGCAAGGAGCGTAGAGGAGCGTCTGTAGCAACGGCGCAGCGATGTCACACACCACGTGATTACGCACGCTCCGCCTTCCGCTCTGTGGCAGCGCGCGCCAGCCACGACTTGCTCGAGATCGGCAGTCGTCATAGGTATGGATCCATCGCAGGCATCAACCTCGACTGCAATACCTCCAACAACGAGTACAACGCAATCGAATGCGAGCGTTGCACGCGCCGTTGAAGATGTCACGCCGGTTGAAGACAAGGCAGCGCGGCGAAGGGCCCGTGATGCCGAGCGCAAGCGGGCGAAGCGGGCCACGGACATGAACATAAATATAGTGCGAATTTACTCTCACATATGCGCGTAAACTCACAAAGATTTCCCGAGTGGGTCTAATGGTTCCTGGGAATCGCAATGTGATCACACGGGGGAGTTTGCGTTAACTCACTGGCGAATGCCAATGGATTTTAACTTTACTCCCTCTCATAGCATCACCCCGTGCATTCGCACTTAACCATGTTCACCTTTAGGGAAATGCTTGGAAGTTTTTAAATTATTTTGGGTAACTGCTACAAGAACACTTCCAGCGTACCCACTGCACGACGGATCAACATACTTTTCGTTTAGTAGAGAAGCATTCACGATGGTGATGATGGCATTCATGAATAGCTCGCACCCACTCTGGGAGGCTGGCCAAGAAACGAAAAATTAGGAGAGATCGCATAATGATTGTATATCTAATGAGTTTTAATTAGGTTACAAAAATAATTTTACTAATCAAGGAATTGGCGACCAAAACCGCCCTGATTCGATTAAGAATCTTCCTACAGCAAAAGAGATAACCCAGTAACAATGACATAATGAGGAGCCTCCAGAGCATTTACTGTGCCATTCTACGTCATTCTCTGGAAAAGCTTGGTGCTCTCTTCACACGTAGAATTGATTTTGTGCAATTTTTTGTGCTGTTCCTGACGACATAAAGAGGTATGGCTCAATATGTTGTAATGAGTTCTAGAGTTGGACAACCCACGTGTTATGCAACTCTCATAGTTTGACACCTCGTCGTGCCTTTTCTGTTCCAAAACGCTTTATTAACGATATTGTTAACGAGATTACTTTCCTGACAAGAAGCCTGCCTAGGGTCCGTTTGCATCGAAGCTTCAAGTACCGGCGTGGCTCAGTGGTAGAATACTGGGCTGGGACACAGTGGACCCGGACTGGAATCCCCTATTGTCATTGTTGTTTTTGTTTACTGATGTTTTTTTTCTATTTCGTGCAATAGTGGTTACGGACATTGGCATTCGTGGCGGCGTACAACTATGGCACCCTTGTTGTGACAGCTTTCGTTATAGAACAGGTAAAGAAGCTTCCGCAATGCCTTTATTCGTTTTAGTCTGGATAATGAGTCGAGGTTCCCGCAAAACAAATGCAAGGTAATACGAGCACCTTTTTAGCGCTGTGGCCGATCATGATAAATAACTGCGCTGAGCCTTTTCAATAGCTTCGAAGCATTCAGCGGCCAACTCGTGGCGCGATTAGCATCGCGTGACACCTTGTTGGGTTTTTACCCTTCTCTGACGCCTTATTAAATATGTTAACATTGTTGCAGGCAAGACATTAACCTTGTATAGGGTATTTTTGCGAAAAAGGCTCAAATGCTAGTGGCCCTAAGAAGTCGAATACTGTACTGCCAACGTGATCGCCCGGGTGAAAATCATGTTTATTCCTAAAAATTTCTGCTACCTATTACAACGAAAGCGTTATGAGATCCCAACTCGGGTGTCACGCAGCGCTTGTACTGGTCCGCCGCCGCCACCGCCACTGCCGCCAGTGTCCCGTAACCTCATCGCGCTAAATTAGCAAGAAAAAAACAAAAACAAAACTCTAAGAAGGCTTGAACAGGGGTCCGCTGGATGCGAGCCCCGTATCCTACCAGTGAGCCATGCTGGTGCTTGGGACTTGTTGGCAAACTTGATGTCGGGAAAGCAAGGACGATAATACCACTTATAAAGCGTTTTAAAACGCGAAAAGCAAGCAATTGTCGCACAATGCGAATAGGGTAAAGAATGGGCCGTGCAATGTTCTAAGTCATCAAAAAAGTTTGTTTTTGTTCCCTTATTAACTGTGGCGCATACCCACTTTGGCACAAAACACTACAACAATTGGCACAAAACACTACAACAATTGGCACAAAATTACTCGCGATAGTTTACCGGATACCACGCTTCTAAGGATGAGGAATAAACGTTTATTTTCGAGACGGTGTAGCGGTGTAGGTTTCGCGTTCACCTTAGGTGGGAGGTGTCCTCATTCCAGGAACCGTCGGCCTTCGCTGCCTCCTTGGCCCTGGCGTCGTTGTTGGTCCAGGGCCTTGGAGGACCGGGACGAACAACGACGCTTCTAAGCAGAATGACAAACAATAACATAGCGAATGCCAGCCTACTACACTAAAGTATTAATAATGCTGTAGTGGGTATCAAGCAAGTGTGCTTGCAACAGTTACCCAATCAGTGTTTAGAAAAGGCCATGAAAAGTTACTTTTCTAGCTTTCGCTGTGACATTGCTGCGCCTTCCGCACAAGCTATCCGTTTTTACAGTTTTTTTCTTGATTTTTCTGGATCGCTGTTTGGGGAATCGAAAAATAAACAATACGCTGGTGGTGGCGTACAACTACGACGCCAAAACTGGCTCTTGGGAATTCAATACTGTTTTTTGTCATGACATATACGGGTTTCAAACACCAGCGTTTTTAACACAGCCTTTGCCAAGAGCACAAAATAATTCCTTACCGATGACTAGACAGGTGGTCATCATCATCATCATCATCATCATCATCATCATCATTATCATGATCATCCTGACGACGTCCACTGCAGGACAAAGGGCTCTCCCATGTTCCGCCAGTTAACTCGGTCCTGTGCTTGCTGCAGCCAATTTATATCAGCAAAGTTCTTAATCTCATCTGCCCACCTAACTTCCTGTCTCCCCCTAAACCTCTTGCCTTTTCTGGGAATCCAGTTAGTTACTCTTCCTGTCCTGTCTACACGCTACATGCCCGGCCCATGTCCATTTCCTCTTCTTGATTTCAACTATTATATCCTTAACCCCCGTTCATTCCCTAATCCACTTTCCTCTCTTCCTGTCTCTTAAGGTTACACCTAGTTACACTTACCGTTTTCCTTTTCATTACTCGCTTCGTCGTCCTCAATTTAAGCTGAACACTTTTTGTGTGTCTCCATGTTTCTGCTCCGTAGCTAAGTACCAGCCGGATACAGCTGTTATATGCCTTCCTCTTGAGAGATAGTGGCAAACTACATGTCATAATTTGAGAGTGCCTGCCAAATGTGCTCCACCCCATTCTTATTCTTGTAGTTACTTCTATCTCGTGGTTCTGCTCCGCGGTTATTACCCGCCCTAAGTAGACATAGTCTTTTACAACTTCAAGTGGTCTATTACCTATCTCGAAGCGCTGCTCTCTTCCAAGGTAGTTGTACATTAGTTTCATTTTCTGCATATTAAATTTAGGACCCACCTTTCTGTTCTCCTTGTCTAACTCAGTATTCACGAGTTGCAATTCGTCCCCTGAGTTACTCAGCATTGCAATGTCATCGGTGAAGTGCAGGTTACTAAGGTTCTCTCCATTAACTCTTATCCCTAACTGTTCCCAATCTAAGCCTCTGAAAACCTCCTGTGAGCAAGTGGTAAATAGCATTGGGGAGATTGTATCCTTCTGCCTTACACCCTTCTTGCTTGGTATTCTGTTGCTTTCTTTATGAAGCACTATGGTAGCAGTTGATTCCCTGCAGATTTCTTCCAGGATGTTTATATATGCTTTATCAACGCCCTGATTCCTCGGTGTCTGCATGACTGCTGATATTTCTACTGAATCAAACGCCTTCTCGTAATCTATGAAGGCTATGTATAGTGGTTGGTTTTATTGTGAGCATTTCTCTATTACCTCGTTGATATTATCAATGTGGTCGATTGTTGAGTAGCGTGTTCGAAATCCTGCTTGTTCCTTTGGTTGGTTGAATTCTAATGTTTTCCTAACTCTGTTAGAAATTACTTTTGTAAACAAGGTAGGTAGTGGGTGGCAGCAAAGAATAAAGGCCAGCACCAGTTGTATCTTCCGCCCAGGTCGAGTAAATCGCTTCATCGTGACCAACAAGTTTGAGGATACGGAAGCTTACTCACCCAGAGAGGTTTCAGTGTTGGGTCGATGATGATCAGTAAGAGTGGCCAACGTTTGCTCAGTTTTTACTGCCACTGTCATGGTGATCAGCCTATACCATAAGCTGTTATTAGATCACAATGGCAGTGACAGTTGGGTAGTTGTCCGCTGTCGCCGGTGTCGGTAACCTCTGTCACGCGTAATAGTAAGAAATATGACAGGAGAAAAAATAATGGTTCTTACCTGCCCGTAATCTGCGAATGTCGTCGAAAGACGATAGTCTTGCGTGTGGAGAGAATGGACAAAACATTTATTTGATGTTCTTAGATAGATATGTGGAGTTTAATGCCCCGAAACCACCATATGATTACTAGAAACGCCGTAGCGGAGGGTTCCGAAAATTTCGACACCCTGGGGTTTTATAACACGCACCCAAATCTGAGCACTTGGGCCTACAACATTCCCCTGTCCATCGGAAATGCAGCCGACGCAGCCGAGAATCAATCCCGTGACCTGCGGGTGGCAGCTGAGTGCCTTAGCCACTAGACCACCGCGGCGGGGCTCATTATTTTGTAGAAAGTACTACGTAGGGTACTTGATGTTCTGCGTAAGAAAATCGGTGAATGGTATTCTTGAGGCGCTGCGTTAGAGTGCCTCGAGCGTGCAGCGGAAGAGAACGAGCACATCAAGTCACATCACGCGTGAGATATGAGCGCCATCTGGTAGTTTTCTTGGAAAACAAAGCGCGTGGCTCTGAGACAGGTGTGTGCGCCTGTCTCAGAGGTGATCAGGTGTAGAACGCAAGGTCACGGGTAGGTGCCACCACCTTAGCACAGCGTTGGAAACACTCGCCTTTTCTTGCAAGGGTTGCATAATAAGCGCAGCGTGATAAACGCTACGTTCCTTAAAATTACCTATGTATGCCTGTTCTAGTAAAAGACGCACATGCAGAATATATACCTGTTGTTGTGGCACGCCAGACATGCGCGATAAGTGCTTTTTAATTGGCAATTGCACAAGTATGAACGATGAATCTTGAGCAAAATATGTGGTCGCGGCGGATGTGGTCAGCCGTTTCAAGTACCCGGTGCCGTTAAGAGTAGACAAACAGACAAGTGTACAGACAGACAGACAGACAGACAGACAGACAGACAGACAGACAGACAGACAGACAGACAGACAGATAGATAGATAGATAGATAGATAGATAGATAGATAGATAGATAGATAGATAGATAGATAGATAGATAGATAGATAGATAGATAGACCAAACTTTTTGCGTCGAAGGTCACCAAAAAAGACTATCGTCTTTAAAACTTGGAAGCTTTAAAAGCATGCGTCGCGAATACTTAGAACCCTCAATGGTAATCGAAAGCTTGTTACATCTTAAACAGATGACCCACACACCCTGCAAATACCGTTTCGAGCTCTGCGCATGTACAGTGGCACATGCGAAAATGTCAGTGCCGTTAAGAGAACAACGCTTTTCATACCCTTTCCCTAGTCCCCCAGCTTAAGGTAGCGAACCGCAAATCTTTCTGCTAATCTTTCCCCTTTCTGTTCGCATCCTTCCTTGGTACAACGACTTGCATCACTTGTCCATAGTTCACGTGTGACAAGTAGGAAACCTTTCTGCAATGTTTGGCGTTATATTTTCACCTTTGGCTTGTGTTATTCCAGGGCGCCCGTTGCTTAGTAACCGATGAAGCATGCCGCTTACTGACCGTATAATTCAATTTCCGTTACTAAATTGTATTTCTTAGGACGGATAATTTGTAGTAAAAATGCAAATTATCCCATGCAGGCGTATCCATGACCATCACGGTTAGCACTTCATCAAATAGGTCGGTGTTAGGAAATAATTTTTTAACATGACGTGCATTAAACCAGCATAGAAGGAAGCCACTTATGCCCGTGCATTTACCTCATCTTCAGCGCTATTCACACACCTGGCAGTAATAGTTCACGCACGCACTTACAATACACCTGCAAACTATCAATGCTGTAGCATACGTGAAGTTTGCCCTGTTTGCTTTGTCATACAGCACCGGTGATGACTTGGATTTGAAGTTGATGTAGCACAGAAAACGACGGATAGTGACGGAATATTAGACGCAATGGTCTCGTTTTCTTTCCCTAAAACACAAGGGCGTTTCGGCGAAGATCATAGCATAACAGAATATAACAGAGGGTGCAAAATGAAGGTAACAAACCTATTAACACGCTCCTCGTTCTTTTTATTACAGTTTTCGTTGTTTAAATGAAGTCAACAGAGAGGGTGCATGTTCTATAAGTGCCCAGTATTCATCGTTCAAGGTACCCTTTTCTATATGAAGACGATTTTTGAAGATCTTGAAACTAACTCGAAGTAACGTTGTGGATTCATTGGCAGTAACACTGCACGTTGTGGGGGGGGGGGGGGGGGGGCTCAGAACGGATTTTTGCTTTCGCATAATAGAGTACCAGGTACTCTAAATTGTTAAAAACTTTTTCCAAATACACCAACGTTGTGACTATAGTAACAACAACTTCCTCTAAATCTCCCTAATAGGCCAGCGGCATATGGGCTTATGAAGAGTACTTGGGTATTCAGCAGTTCTGAAATATATAACGGACGGCACAAACAGCTTTCAGTGTCTCCACTGTGCAAATGTAGAAAAAAAAACCTGAATGTACTAAGTAGATACCGAAACTCAATCTCCTATATAAAATTATTACGAAATACGCCTTTCTTTTATGCAGCCCACTGTTACATTGTCGAAATTTGGGAAATACAATACATCGTACACAAACTACAATACTGTAGCGCCCTCGTTCGGGCGGCGCGCAAACCGGAGAGCGCGCGATGGCGACAGAAGAAAATAAAGAAGGCGCTAGGCCGTGGCACGTGAAGCCACGGCTCGCGTTCCGGGCTGGCATCGGTTATCGTTCAGGCGTGTCTCTCTTTCGCTCCTGTGGCATAAGCCTACAAGTGGTGACCCGGACGAAGACAATGACTGACTCGAATGCACCCTCAACCGAACAAGCCTGACGTCCGCAGGACGTCTCGGCCGTGCAACTGCGTCTCCCATCTTTCTGGCCACAGGACCCGCAAGTTTGGTTTCATCCGGTCGAGGCGCAATTCTCCCTGTACCGCATCGCCTCGGAAACGACACGCTACTACCACGTAGCCTCCGTCCTTCCTCTTGACGTTGCCAGCGAGCTCTCCGACGTCCTCTCCAACCCCTCGGACACTACGCCATATCAGCACCTTAAAACCAAGGTGCTAGAACGATTCATGCCTTCGGAACGCGTCCGCCTACAGGAGCTCCTTGCAGAGGGGGACCTTGGCGACAGGCGCCCCTCCCAACTACTGCGCCGAATGCGACAGCTTCTTGGGAAACACGACGTCTCTGCCCACTCAGCGTTGCTTCGCGAGCTCTTCCTCCAACGCCTTTCTCAGCCAATCCGCCTCGTCCTCGCGGCGGCCGGCGACGTCAATCTCGACCGCCTGGCGGAGCTCGCCGATCAGGTTCATGAAGCGACCTCCCCATCTGTCAACGCTGTCTTACCACCAGCAGACACAGCGATTTCGCGCCTTGAGGCCCGCATCGACGAACTCGCCGCCTCCATTGCCGCACTCCGGAGCCCCCTGCAGGAGACTCGTTCGCCTTGTTCCGATCGTCGAGCTCTTCCACGCACACGAGATGCTCGGAGTCCCAGCCCTCCACCCCTCTGCTGGTACCACCGGCGTTTCCGACACCGAGCCACGAAGTGTACACCCCCATGTTCGTGGCAGGGAAACGTCTGCCGGGATCACTGACGGCGGCGTGTGATCTCCCTTCTCGTCCCAGCCGCCTTTTCATGGTCACGGACCAGCTATCGGGCGCCAGATTCCTTATAGATACGGGCGCGGAAATTAGCGTTGTGCCCCCGACTAAGGCTGATCGTTCAAAGTCACAGGGGCAAGTGCTTCGCGCTGCCAACGCCTTGTCTATAGCAACGTATGGGCTCCGATCTCTCACCCTCGACTTCGGCCTTCGCTGCATTTTCCGGTGGGTTTTCGTCATCGCAGACGTGGTTCAACCGATCATCGGCTCGGACTTCCTCTCATACTTCGATTTGGACGTCAGCGTGCGGCGGCGCCGCCTCATAGATGGTAAGACTCGTCTCTCCATTTCGGGAGTCCTGTCCGACATCGCTCCACTGGCCATCCGCATGCTGATACCTTCCTCACCGTCCGAAAAAATCTTGGCGAGTTTCCCGGAGTTAACTAAACCGTGCAACCTCACTCAGCCGCCTAAACATACGGTGACACACCACACCGTCACCCGGGGTACACCGGCAGCCGCTCGACCACGCCGCCTGTTCGGAGACCGCCTAGCTATTGCTAAACGGGAGTTTGACCACATGCTGCAGCTCGGCATTATCCGCCCGTCGTCAAGTGCTTGGGCTTCCCCGCTGCATTTGGTGCCAAAGCGTGATCCTGGTGACTGGCGTCCTTGTGGGGACTATCGAGCGTTGAACGCCAAGACTGTCCACGACAGCTATCCTTTACCTCACATCCAGGATTTTACATCGCGCCTCGACGGCTGCACAATTTTCAGCAAAGTGGACCTTGTTAAGGCGTACCACCAGATTCCTGTCGAGCCCGCCGACATACCTAAGACCGCCATCACGACGCCCTTTGGGTTGTTTGAATACGTGCGGATGCCTTTTGGACTCCGCAATTCGGCTCAAACTTTCCAGCAGTTCATTTCTGAGGTCACACGGGGTCTTCCTACTGTGTTCGCGTACTTTGACGATGTCCTCATCGCCAGCCGCACACCTGAAGATCATGAGCACCATCTACGCGCTCTGTTCCAACGTCTTCAGCAGTACGGCCTCGTTGTGAACGCCTCTAAGTGCACTTTCGGCGCATCTGAGCTCGAGTTCTTGGGCCATCACATATCATCCAAAGGAATACGCCCTCTCCGGTCCCACGTTAAAGCAATTCAGGATTATCCTCAGCCTACAACACTGCGCCAATTACGCCAATTCCTGGGGCTTGTGAATTTTTCCAGGCGCTTCATACCACACTGTGCCGAACTGCTACGACCGCTCACCGACCTCCTTCGGTCGACCGCCGGCCCGTCCTCCGCCATTCCTTGGTCGTCAGAGGCCCAGGCCGCCTTTGCTGCTGCTAAGCAAGCGGTCGCTAACGCCGTGCTTCTCATTCATCTACGCAGCAACGCCCCTACTCGGTTGATGGTGGACGCATCCAGCGTGGCCGTCGGAGCCGTCTTACAGCAGTGCATTAACTCTGAGTGGAGACCCTTGTCATTTTACTCTCGGAAGCTACTTCCTGCTGAGACCCACTACAGCGTCTTTGGCCGGGAATTACTAGCCATCTACGCTGCAATACAGCACTTTCGGCATTTCCTGGAAGGATGCTCGTTTTACGTGCTGACTGACCATAAGCCACTGGCGTATGTTTTCCGCACTAACTCATCCAAGTACGTGCCCCGTGAACTCCGCCATCTGGCTTATATATCGGAGTTCACGACTGATATCCGCCACGTGAAAAGAGCTGACAACACCGCCGCAGATGCCCTTTCTCGTATAGCCACGGTTGACTCTCCACCGCCAACCATCGACTGGGCCTCATTCTCCTCGGCACAGCAGGATGATAGAGAGCTTGCCGCTTTTCGGGAGAACCCCCGTTCTCTCCGATTACGCCTGGTGCCTCATCCATTATCATCTGAGCGCTTGTGGTGCGATGTCTCAGCTGACCTTCCCCGCCCTTTCGTTCCCGCTTCATTACGACGCACCGTTTTCCACTCCTTACACGACATCTGTCACCCCGGCATTCAGGCTACTCAACGTCTTCTCACCCAGCGCTATGTCTGGCCCGGAATCAACGGTGATGTGCGCGCTTGGACGCGCATGTGCCTGCCCTGCCAGATGACAAAGGTCTCCCGTCATACTAAGACGCCACCCCAACCTTTCCTTCCCCCCGGCCGTCGTTTCGACCATGTTCATCTAGACATTGTGGGCCCTCTACCAGTGTCTCAGGGGTACCGTTATATATTGACCATGGTCGATCGCTTCACACGCTGGCCAGAGGCTGTTCCAATTCAAAATATCACAGCCGAGACAGTTGCCCGCGTTTTCATTTCTACGTGGGTATCCCGTTTTGGCTGTCCTGGCACCGTGACAACAGACCGTGGACGTCAGTTTGAGTCCTCGCTGTTTACTTGCCTTAATCGCATCCTCGGAGCCAGACATTGCCGTACCACGGCTTATCATCCCTGCGCCAACGGCATGGTGGAACGCCTTCACCGACAACTGAAGACCGCCTTGACTACCCGCCTCAATAGAGCCACCTGGGTTGATGCCTTGCCACTGGTGCTCTTACGTTTACGAGCTGTCATCCGCGCAGACCTGCAGTGCTCAACAGCAGAGCTGGTGTATGGCACTTCTCTACGACTTCCGGGAGACTTCTTCACGTCAACGAAGCTACCAGACCAGCCACAGCAATTCCTACAACGCCTCCTCGACTGCGTTCAAGACCTCCGGCCCACTCCACCCAGACCTTCCGAACACAAGACCATATTCGCCCACCCTGATCTGGCCACTGCAACACATGTTTTCGTGCGCCACGACGCGGTCAGACCACCTTTGACACCAGCCTACGACGGACCATCCCGCGTCCTTCACCGCACCCCCAAAACTGCCACTCTACTTCAGAACAGCCGTGAAGAGACAGTCAGCTTGAACCGACTCAAGCCGGCATACCTGGAGACCGCCCTAGAAAGCCTCTCATCTACGACTGATCTTCCGTTGGAATACCACAAACGGCATGTCACATTCCGACTTCCAGTCTACACGGGGGGCCCTGTAGCGCCCTCGTTCGGGCGACACGCAAACCGGAGAGCGCGCGATGGCGACATAAGAAAATAAAGAAGGCGCTAGGCCGTGGCACGTGAAGCCACGGCTCACGTTCCGGGCTGGCATCGGTTATCGTTCAGGCGTGTCTCTCTTTCGCTCCTGTGGCATAAGCCTACAATACAAATACAAACTACAATACAAACTCGCAATTGTGGTATTTTATTATACCAAACTGAAAGATCGTATTTCGTAGAATATCTTCGTCGCGCAAGGATAATGGATACGTGAGCACGTGCGGTTTTCTTTATCGAGCTGCTACTTTTTTATGTTGAGGATTATTAATGCCAATCATGAGGTTATCATTTACATTTACGCCAACTCGTGGTATGAAATGTAACTGAATTATAAAATATGAAATACTGCTTTTACTTTGGCGTGAACTGATTGATATGTGAGGTTTAACGTCCCAAAACCACCATATGATTATGAGAGATGCCGTAGTGGAGGGCTCCGGAAATTTCGATTACCTAGGGTTCTTCAACGTGCGCCCAAATCTGAGCACATGGGCCTACGACCTTTCCGCCTTCATTGGAAATGCAGGCGCCACAGCCGGGATTTAATCCCGTGACCTGCGGGTCAGAAGCGGAGTACCTTAGCCATTAGACCACCGCAGTGGGGCTTGGCGTGAACTAATACGCATGCGATTACATATATAAAAGTCTATTTCAGGAAATGATTTCACCCATTTTGTTGAGGTGACAATAAAAATTGCACCAGAAATGTTTATTATTTAGACGTACTAAATAAACACGTCACAGTAATTTCACAACGCAGATATCTTTTTTTCCCAGGTACCACTTACATATTTTGATATGGGACCAATATACCTAGTTTCGACCATAGCTTTCATCAGCGGGGTATCTTTTGGTCAGGAAGAGGGTAAGTAGGTCGAACTGACCCGCGCCTCGTAATATTGTTCTCTCTAGCATAGTAACTAGTCTCACTGCCGTATGAGAGAATTACGTCGGTGGGTGAACATACCCGATAGTTTGTGGAACATGTTGAAGTAGGGGAACACCCTTTAACACAAAAACCGAAAGAGCACACTTCCAACCTCGGCGCTACGTCTGTTGAATGTTACGTCTTTTTCTAGTTTTTTGTTCAGTCCTTCTCCGTAGCGTTCTAAAACATTATTCATTCTGCTGCTAAATGATTCCTCTTATATCTAGATCATACACCATCACATTGCTACGTAGCTGACATATCAGCGGTCAGAAGACGACAAGGAGGAAGTGGTCTGTCGGTTGTGCGTGCTGTATTCCATCTTAGTTGACGCCATACGCATCAGTTTGAATATTGCTTTTAAATAGACACGCCTCGTGTCATTTTTACGTAACATCTTTGTGGTGGAGGTGCCGGTACTTCCCCGTCTTCATTGCTAAGCTCCGCAACGGCCGCATCATCATAGGTCCAACCATGTCCCAGGTTGAACAACCATCGTCTTCACCACCTGCCCCTACCGTGACTTCTTCATACGTCGTTCTACCTCCCGCTCGTGATCCCGGTGTATTTTCCGGTCAGGATGGCGTTGACGTCGACAAATGGATCAACCGGTACGAACGGGTCAGCGCAAGCTATAAATGGGACCCGACTCTTATGCTTGCCAATGTGCTTTTCTACCTCGATGGCCCACCGCGAGTGTGGTTTGAGACGCACAAAGCGGAGATTACAAAGTGGGACTCCTTTAAAGAGAAGATCCGCGACCTTTTTGGCGACACCGTTGGGCGGCAGATCACAGCGCGTAATGAACTGGTGGCTCGTGCACAGACGTCGACGGAGTCGTACATCGCGTACATTCACGACGTCATCGCCCTATGCCGCCAGATTGACGAGCAGATGAGAGAGTCTGAGAAAGTGGCCCATCTGCTGAAAGGCATAGCTGACGACGCATTTAATCTTCTAGTTTACAACAACGTTGCCACCGTCGACGCCATCATTAAAGAGTGCTGGCGGTTCGAAGAAGCCAAGAGCCGCCGTATGACTCAGCGATTCTTTCGGCTGCCGAACACGGCCACAACCTCATCGTGTGAAGCCGCCCGCCAATCCCCCACGTATGGAAACGTCACACGCAATGTTCGTCGGGAAATCGAAGCCGCCTGTCCGGCTCCTCTTCAGCAACCCGTTTTCGCAACGCTCGCCTCTGACCAACAACAGCCGTCAGTGGCGTTAATACAAGCTGTGGTAAGGCAGGAGTTTGCGAACCTCGGCCTTCCATCTGCATGTCCCTTGACTCGCCCTGAAGTCCCGTCCTACTCCCGAGGACACGCTCGCCGTTCACCTCCAACAATGCCCTTCCGTAACCCTTCGGAATGGCGAACACCCGACGACCGGCCTATTTGTTTTTCCTGCCACCAGCCTGGGCACGTTTCTCGCTATTGCCGCCGCCGTTGGTCAATCCAACCACGTCAGACTTTCTCTACCTCGGCGCTCAAGCATCCGACGACCGCTCGACGCTCAGTCGCCGCACCCTTCAATTTCTATCCGTCGTGATCTTACGAGCCTTTCACTGACACCCCTTTGCCCAGTCGCCGCTACCCTGACGCCCCTTCGCCCGGTCGCCGCAGCTCTCGCTCCCCGTCACCGCTACGTCGCCAATCCCACTCTCCGCCACCTCGGCGCTTTTCCTCGCCGAGCTTCTCTGGACGACCACAGCAGGAAAACTAGATATTGCAGCTTATAGAGGTGAAGCTTCAATACTAATGACGGCCGAAAATACCCTACTGACGCTTCCCACGCACCATAGCCTGCTTGAAGTACAAGTCGACCATGTTCCTGTGACCACCCTCATTGACACAGGTGCGCACCTGTCTATTATGAGCGCTTCTCTACGCTTCCGCTTACAAAAGATTATGACGCTATCTACGACGCAGGCAATACGTGTTGCTGATGGCGGTACTCTACCAGTAATCGGAATGTGCACTGCTCGTGTCAGCATTGCCGGTCGTCACGCCGTGGTCCTTTTTGCCATGCTAGCCTGCTGCCCTCATGACCTCGTACTTGGCCTTGATTTCCTTTCGGCGCACTCGGCCTTAATTGATTGTTCGTCTGGTGCCCTCAGCCTTGATCTACCAATTTTTGCTGACTACTCTGCAAAGCCCACCAGCCGCTTGAGCCCAACCACTTTCGTTCACCTGCCACCTTGAGCCGTCACGTATGTGTCTTTGTCATCGGCCCCTCCCGTTGCTAGACGGTGATTATATCGTTACGCCAATTACTGACGTTCGGCTGACGCGCAGTGTTACTGTGCTCTATACTATCGCGAACATAGCGAATAACTGTGTGTTACTTCCGCTTTTTAACTTTGGTTTCACCCCTCAAGTGTTGCCCTGCCAGATGTCTCTAGCCCAGCTAACTGCCATAACAGAGAACGGTGTCAGTGTTTTCACTGTATCTGCTCTTGATCGAAGCGCAGTCTCACAGTCACCCAGCTGAGACGATGGTATTTTTCGAAACATGAATGAATCGGAGTTGTCGCCTCACCAGGCCGACGCTCTCTGCCAAGTTTTGGCCTCATACAGTGACATTTTCGACACCGACGATCGTCCCTTGGGGCAGACAAAAATTGTCACTCACCGAATCAACACTGGTGACTCTGCGCCCATTCACCGTCGGCCGTACCGCGTGTCAGCGTCCGAGCGAGAAGTGATTCAGAAGGAAGTGGCCAAAATGCTTACGAAAAACGTGATCGAACCATCAATGAGCCCTTGGGCATCTCCCGTGGTATTAGTAAAAAAGAAAGACGGCTCATGGCGTTTCTGCGTTGATTATTGCCACCTCAACAAAATAACCAAAAAAGACGTGTACCCTCTACCACGCATTGACGATGCCCTTGATTGCCTTCGTGGCGCCACCTTCTTTTCATCTCTCGACCTCCGATCTGGCTACTGGCAAAATGCTGTAGATGACATGGACCGAGAAAAAACTGCCGTCATTACCCCTGACGGTCTTTACAAATTCAAGGTCATGCCATTGGGGCTCTGCAGCGCTCCAGCGACCTTCGAGAGAATGATGGACACGCTCCTACAAGGATTTAAATGGTCGACATGTTTGTGTTACCTGGACGACGTGATCATTTTCCCACCTACCTTTGCAACCCACCTTGAACGCCTTTCGACCATTCTATCCATATTTCGACGGGCCAGCCTGCAGCTCAATTCCTCCAAGTGCCACTTGGGTTTTCGTCAGATTACCGTATTGGGTCACCTTGTTGGCGCTGCCGGCGTACGGCCAGACCCGGCGAAAGTACGCGCTGTAACAAAGTTCCCAGTCCCACGCTCTGTCCATGATGTTCGCAGTTTTATGGGCCTCTGCTCCTACTTTCGCCGGTTCGTGAAAAACTTTGCAGCACTCGCATGGCCACTCACCGACCTTCTCAAACAAGACGTCCCATTTTCTTGGGGCCCTCCTCAAGCTGACGCCTTCTCTCAGCTAATCACCGCTCTAACGACACCTCCTGTTTTTGCACATTTTGACCCCGATGCTCCTACAGAAGTGCGAACAGATGCGAGTGGTCACGGAATTGGTGCAGTTTTGGCGCAAATTCAGCGGGGCAACGACCGTGTAATCGCGTACGCAAGCCTTCTGCTTTCTAAGTCTGAACGCAATTATTCTATAACAGAACGGGAATGTCTCGCTCTTGTTTGGGCGGTTTCGAAATTCCATCCCTACTTGTATGGCCGCCCTTTCCGTGTCATCACTGATCATCACGCGTTGTGTTGGCTTTCTTCTCTGAAGGACCCCACTGGACGACTTGTTCGTTGGGCATTACACCTACAGGAGTATTCCTACTCGGTTGCTTATAAGTCTGGACGTCTCCATCTGGACGCCGATTGCTTATCCCGCTACCCTGTTGATCATCCCGACGAACTAGACATCGAGCCTAGCCTCAGCGTCATGTCAATGTCCCAGTTTCTTCAGATTGGTGATGAACAACATCATGATGCTTCTCTGCGACAACTTATTGACCGTCTCGAATCTGCTCCGAACGACACGTCACTTCGCATGCACGTTCTTCTGAATGACACGCTGTACTGTCGTAGCCTCTAGCCAGATGGCCCTGAGCTCCTTCTTGTCGTGCCGAAAAATTTGCGTTCAACCGCGCTGCACGAGCTTCACGATGAACCAACTGCTGGTCATCTGGGTGTATCTCGGACGTACGACCGCATGCGTCGCCGCGTCTTTTGGCACGGTCTCGCCCGGTCCGTTCGCTGTTATGTGTCCTCCTGCAATAAATGCCAACGTAGGAAGCAACCTACTGCGCCCCCGGCTGGACTTCTTCAACCAATCTCCATCCCAACCGAACCTTTCTTCCGTGTTGGTATAGATCTTCTCGGTCCTTTTCCCGAGTCGAAATCGGGCAACAAGTGGGTCGCCGTTGCTATAAACTACGCGACTAGGTATGCCATCACTCGAGCGCTCCCCACCAGCACCGCTACTGACGTTGCGGACTTTTTGCTCCACGGCGTTATCCTACACCATGGCGTTCCTCGCCACTTACTCACGGATAGCGGCCGCGCATTTTTGTCCCGTGTAATCGACAATCTTCTGCGCTCTTCTCGACGCAGCACAAGCTGACCACTTCCTACCATCCCCAAACAAATGGCCTTACCGAACGGCTAAATCGGACCCTAACGGACATGCTCGCGATGTATGTGTCCTCCGACTACCATGACTGGGAACTGGTGCTACCTCACGTGACCTTCGCGCACAATTCTTCGTGCCACGACACTACTAGTTATTCACCCTCTTATTTGCTTTATGGCCTTGATCCGAAGTTACCACTCGACAGCCTACTTCTAACCACTACACGCCGTCAACCGAATATGCACGCGACGCTACTGCTCGTGCCGACCACGCACGTCCAATCGCCCGCTCTAGACTTTCGTCTTCGCAAGCCACCCAGAGAGCCATCTACGACAGCCGGCATGCTGACGTTCACTTCTCACCCGGTTCTTTTGTTCTCCTTGTTCTCCTGTGGTGCCCAGTTCGTCGAGTTGGCTTATCTGAGAAGTTGTTGTCTCGCTACATGGGTCCTTACCGTATCTTCCGCCAAGTAACCGACGTCACCTATGAGATCATTCCTGCATCTGAGACCACAAGCCTGCGTGCAACCACACCCAGTCATGTTGTGCCCGTCAGCAGGCTAAAACCTTACCACCTGCCTACTGAAGACCGTAGTTATTGTGCACCGAGACGGCGCTTTTACCGCCGGAAGGGGGGGGGGGGTAATGCAATGTAGCTGACATATCAGCGGTCAGAAGACGACAACGAGGAAGTGGTCTGTCGGTTGTCCGTGCTGTCTTCCATCTTAGTCGACGTCATACGCATCAGTTTGAATATTGATTTTAAATAGACACGCCTCGTGTCATTTTTACGGAACAATATTGCAGATGTTACTTCACAGCGCAGCATTTGCAGTGCGCACTACAATCACATGCATCGAAAGTGTTCTAACTCCTCGCACTAAGCGGTGCATGTATGATATTCACATAGCAGCGAACATTGTCATAGATGAATGAACATTTAAAGTGTGAACATTTTGCATTGTCTAATTGTCAATGTTGTCCTCGTCAAATAGACGCTGAGCCACAGTCCAAGGGCAATTCCACATTGGGTAAGTTGGTACAAAATTTGTCAGCACTAATGCACCTGCAGCGCCTTTCTATCACGGAGCTGCTTTGATCATGAAACATTGCGCATGCTTAAACCTCAAAAATTCTACCGCCTGAACACTCACCCTGACAATTCACAAGCGCTAGTTGATAACCAGCCTCTACAGCGTGCTCATTTATAATCACAAAATATTCACCGTAAAATTCACTATATATGTCTACAAAAGACATCGCAACTACAACAATGAATTAGCACAAGGCGTATTGTTAGCGTAAAAGGTTTATAGTCTTAAGTAAGTATGCACAGAAAAAAGCCACAAGAAATAACATGTTTAGCATTTTAAATGTAACTCATTCATAATAATAAATGCACCACACAACATTTGCATTTCGTATCTTCTATAAGTAAAGGTGTACACCATGCAAGATTATTTGTACACAGATAATAGGCCTCCGGAGCATAATAAAAAGCCTATATAGGGTCAAAACATGAACTCTATCTTAATTTAGTAAAATATCGCTATACTCATTCGATATTTCTTTTTGTCTTCCCCTTACTAGTCTTTGCTACGTAAAAATGTGCGTGTTTCGACTCTGGTTGCCTTAACGGTGACATGGTCTTCCGTCAAACAGTCTGTATGTGAAAATTCAAAAATTCCTAAAACGTTTTGTTGTTTTCCAGCGAAATTTCAATAAAGTAGGTTCGTCATATCACAAGCGACCCTTAAATTGTAACGCATTTCACTTACACATGACGTTAACCTAAGGGACATAAGTGAGGTTGAAGGAGCTGAGTTTGAGCACTGATGACAGACGAGGGTACATAAAACAGGAGACGCCACTGGAAAGCTTTTGGGATTGCTATATAGCAAAATCCCACCTTTCTACCACAATTAACGCTGAGAGACACATAACTTCTCAAAAGTGGAGCTTTTTTTGTGGCACATATGTGACAAAACTGCAGCCCGAAGAACAATTACATTAGCAGGGCATGATCTGAAGACGTAAGAGCACTCCTCAGAGTACGCCTATTCTTCAAAGGATCTTGGAAGCTTTTGAACGACATGTAAAATCCCGCAGGCAGCAACAAAGTATCAGCCAACAAATATCAACAGTTTTTGCGCCTCCGCACACGGCAGCGCGTGCGATTATCAGCTAGGCTTTCAAAAACGGGCTGATCAATCCATTACTTCGGTATCCCAAAGTTGCCGGCAGCCGCCGCGGTCAGTGCATCGCGGAGTTGGACTGCACTTGATTTTGGCACGAATGTTGCAATTCGCTGCTGTTAAAAACCAACGAAGAGTGAAGCTAGATCGCAATGGTTAATCACAGAAGACGGTACTGAGTGCGGACAAGGACAGCAAGAATAATGTGTTCATTTGTTTCCTTATGTTCATGTATGCATGCCTGACCCTTTATGATGTTCTATGCCACAGAACGGTAACGTTTGGTGACTCTATTTCCAGTGCAGCTTACACATTTTACGAATATTTCTTGATTTTAGAAAACGTGTTTTGGTAACGCTTTTTTTAGATCGAAATTCGTTCGGAAGCTGACCGGGTGAATTACGCCCTTAAGACACCTCTTATTTTCTCTCTCTTTCTTTCTTCTTTTATTCTGAAAGTTTGCAACAAGCGACATGAGATGCTACATGTGTGTGGCGACAAAGGAGAGCCGTACGAAAGACTTTGCCCAAACTTGAGGCGCCGATGGTGCGACGACGCAGGGCAGCAAATATGCCTCTGCAAACCGAGGTACTTTCGTCGCTTATTCGACGATGAGTGCGTCCACTTGAGAAATTGCGGTGAGTGTATCCTTGTACTACTTTTAATTGAATATATTTAAATGTATCACTAAGCAGCATTATTGTTTTCCTAATTCAAAAAATAAAGCTACCATTACTGAAATAGAGACACATAGCTTTATAAAGACTGGAAGTACTAGCAGGGAGGGACCCATGAAGAGGGTGTTTTCTTGACTTTTTTTTCATCATACTATTCATCTTAGCTAAGAGATGTTAATTTGGTTTGAAATGTTTCCGATGTTAACTGACAGCAATAACGGTCCATTATTAGGGAGGACACACAAACAACTGGTTCGCACAAACATTTTTTTTTCAGGTAACATATGCAAAAAAGTAGCCCATCATTTTTCCTACTCAGTGAAACGTTCGATTGGGCAGAGGACACGACAATTTGGCGTAAAGCTATTTTGAGTGCTTTTTCAGTGAAATTTTCCTCCATGCTGTGTACCAAAGCAATTCGTAATATGCGTAACATGGCTATTAAGCTTCGTACACTCCTGGTGTCAATCACAACATATGCAATGACCATTTGATGGAGTCACAGATTAAATAAATATATAAATAAACAAATGAATAAATGAAAATGAAGAGGTGCGCGTTACATAAGGAGACGTTACCTACTGACATCTGCACACCAGAACAGTGCGGTCTTTTCTATTCGTGAATGTTGTGAGCTGCGTGGTAACATCAGTACCACGTTGTGGAGTTGAGTTTTAGGGCAGCATCCAAAACGCACGTCTCGTCCAAAGCTGAGCTGATCTAGACGCACTGCGAACTTATCGAAAAGGTTAAGTGTACATCGAGTAACTATAACAGAATACGTCCACTTCAAAATCTCTAGAAAGGCTGGCTTGTGCTGATTACTTTAACGGACGTCTAGTATAAAATATATGCTTACGTCAAGACGCTAAGTGTTAGGCAATAGCAGAGGTGTGTGCGTAAATTTGACTAATAAGTTGGGCGTCATAGCGACAAATGGTTATCATTTCGATCGGGCCGAATGGAACCGATGTGAACCAATACAGTGATGCATGTGAATGATCAGTGGTCGAGATATATGCAGTGCTATAATAAGTAACACAAATAGGCGGGTGCCTGTTTCTGTTTAACAACAATCCGCAATAACACACTGGCATTGGAGATTGGAGAACAACATATTTTCTTGCCAATTATACATAATCACTATAGTTAGACCTCAAACTATTGCTTTCTGATGCATTTCATGACTGGAAAATCCAACGTATATAGCCAAACAATTATATTTCAGGTAAAACACTCTCAGTGAGCTCCATGCCCTTGTTTTTGCCTAACTCGGTTTTTATTCCAGTGAAGTCTGTTCCAACCGCTTACCAATTTAATATCATAGACACCAATTACCAGTCTTACTAGTGTTAATATCATAGACGCCAATAGTTTCAACCTGTAATCAATTGAAAAGGAGGTGAAAACAGGAATAAAAACTCTCAAATTATTCCTGTAGACTTTTTAAAAATGAAAAATGTAGCTATAGCAATGTAGAAATATCTTTATGTTTTAGTTTGATTCCAAGAGAGCATATAATTATATATATAATATATTTTATTTCTAAGTTGAAGCATGGATGGATGAGTGCGAAACTTCATTTGAAGTCCTGAAGTACACGACTCAATGTGCGCATTCTGCTTAGCAATGTATTTGTTACAGTATAAACACGGCATAGTGTGTGTTTACAGCTAAAATATTTTACTACGTTTCTTTCTCTCCCACGTCATTACCCATCGACCGACTCCAAACAGCCAAGAGAGAAGTTGTGCGCCTTACGGTAAGTGCTACAATGAGGTTGATGAGTTTTCAACGATTACACATCAAATTATTAGACAATTGGTATCAAACAAGTGTAATTTGATATAATTGTTGTCGTCGTAAATTATCAACTCTATACCTATGGAAGTTGGAGCGCTTAACGAATATTAGGAGCAGCAGTGCTGGCTTGTGCTGTTTGTTGCCCTGATGAAAACCCTGTTTTTTACTAAGTACTTCGTAACGCGAGTTATGCTTTGACAATAACATTATGTATTTTGTTGTGCCCTGATTGTAGCAAGTAACATAAAATAAAAAAAACGTAGCAATAAAGCCTTTAGAACTGATTACTGGCTTATAATCAATAGAAGCTGTGCCCCAGAGCTGCAGAATGCCTGTCATTTCTTTTTGCAAGAGAGCCTTGCTAGGTGGTTTGCGTTGTAGCCATAACTACTCGCAGACTATTCAACTACTATGAACAGTAATATTTGAATGTTACTTGTACCTACGACAGTTATGTCCTTCGGCTTCGACTAAACTCCATCGAAAAAAGCTTGCTACGTGTAGGAAAATAGCTTACCTGAAATGCGGGGAACGTGCTTAAGGTCGTAGAAATGAGCAATTGTCATTGTAGTGAAAGTAGGGAAGGGCAGCTGGAGTTCTCTGTTGTCCCGCAGGAACATATTTTTTGCTGTATGCATCCGCAAGCATCTCCTAAATTTGATCAGTTTGATGCAGTTCTTTGTCTCCCTAATTTGAGGACATTCGCACATGTGGGAGTAAATCAGTGGTTTGGTAATAATCTGAGATATGTATGTTGTGCTTTTTGCATGTTTTGATTATTTAAATACAATTTACATGTAGAATAAAATCTCCCATTGCATACGGCATTATTGGACGTTCAATATATGTGGGATAGCAATGGCTGTGGACGGTGTTTAACTGTATAAGCGACAATAATTGAACAACAATGCTAAGCCTGTATTAGAACATAGTTATTACATCTTTTCGATGTATCATCGTCCACAACACCTCGTTGGTGATGCACTTTTGTTCATCAAGCGAATGTATCTCACACGTAACATGATAAGTCTAGCCACACCTCAAGTCCAAGGACTTTTCCTCTTTGTAAGCTTCCATTTTTCAATGAGCTTCTGCTTTATTAAAGGCTAACACGGCATTCCCATAAAACTGCAGTTGGCCTGCTTTGGCGACGAGATCTTCATGATTGGAGCATCGACGACCCAGTTCGATCCACATCACGCAAAGTGTGTCAGGCTGATACATCGCGGTGTAACGGAGAAAGGATGTGTCCGTGTCGTGATGGTCAAGGAGAGAGCCAACGACTTCGAGTTGTCGCAGGTACACGCAAAACAAAAACATTATCATTCAAGCTTTTTCTCCCCAATCATGGAACCTCCTCGTGTTACCATCAGTCCTATTACTTTTTCAAGTAACTTATGCTGACACAAAAAGTTACGCACATAGGATGCATTTTTATTTATCGACGGAGATCTGGTTTTTTGTGAAGGGTCTACCTTTGTTTTGCAATACAAAATGTCATGAAAACAACTTTTAGCACGAAAGCTTTCTTTTTTGCCGTGGTCCGCGAAGCCTCTACTGACGTATTTCTGTCACGGAAATACGTCAGAATATTGAAGACGGCTGGATGGTAAATAAAAGGCCACGAAAAGCAGTATTCCGTTGCCGACAGTAGAACCAATTACCTCTTGGTCCACGACGATGGCTGGCGAGCGTTTAAACCACTGCGCCACCGTCAAAACTACAGTAATAGATATAGGTTCCTACCTTATATCTCTTGAAATATAGTTGTTCGAGGGCTGGTTTAGCAGTCTAGAAGTAAAACAGTGAAGTATTGTGTGTTTTCCGCAATAAGCCAGGGGGTGGGAGCTCCCTATACTTCCCATGTATTGCTGATACGCAGCGCAAAACCGCTTTTACTACTGGAGGTCGCTGGGCATCCTACTAGGAATAAATCATGAACAGAAAATTCATTTGATGACGTCACTGGTGAGGTCAGCAAGTAAAGAGAAAGGGCGAAAAGTTAACAGGAGGAGAGCTGCCGCGGATTGCCCTCCTTTCTCATTTCGCATGCAATCGGAATGCTCTCGTGCCTTCTTTCAGGTCCCTGGTCTCTTGGGCGATGCGGCCATTCGTAAAATTTTGTTGATCATTATTTTGATCGTGTGTTCTGAGGAGGCAATAGTTAAGCTGATCGATTTCTCAGTAAGACGAAGCTCGACCGCCACAAATAAAATGAACTTTTTTATTGCACGTTTTTGTACGCCTAGTATAAAAGTGTCAATCTATAAAAGCAGCTGCAACTTACAACTGGCATGCGGACATGACGAGTAAACATGGAACTCAAAATGTCCAAACCGATGCAAACGTTATCAACAATCGCAAGTAGTTGACGTCGTATTTCACTCAATCACACTTGTTACGACGGCGTGCATAGTTTTGTACCATAGCTTGAGTAGCAAACGAGAATGAAGTTCAGAGGCACGGAGAGGCTTGAAGCAATCAGAGGCTTATCTAGAAAGAACTTCGCTGGAAACAGTGTTTCGGAGAGGTGACTTGTCCCAGTTAGGGCAACAGCGTTGCCTTGACGGATAGAAGTTTACTTGTCAAAACGTTGGCTCCATCGACATGCTCTGTAACAAGTTTTCAAAGCATTTAGTCTATAACGTTTACGTGCACTTCAGTGGCAGTATTAAAACTGAAGTCGCACAAATTTTGAAACCGCGGCTACAAAATTTTCATGAGCGGGAAGGAGCCTACATTTACTTGACATAATTGGAACTACAAGCCAAAAGTAAAAGAAGCTGAGACTATATGTATCTGAGCCGACTCGAATTCAAGTCTTTAGAAAAACGTATTTTCCCTACAGGAGCTTGGCTGCCATCCTCACCAATTAGCCAAGCGACGCCGCACTTCTGTCGGTCCACTCAGGCTTGCAGAGAACTAGGTTTACTCAAGTACTCATGAAAAATAAATACCTGCTCAAGTAATGGGTCCAAATGTATGTGCTTACCAATCGCCTTTCGGAAACGCCGAAAAACTTTCGCGGAACGAGAAATCCCGAGTTAGCGCAACGCAGAGGCGCGGGAAACATGTATTACCCGATTAACGCATCCTGGACGAATGCATGGCTGACTTGTTTGGCGTGGCTCACTGCGGCTCCTTTTCTCTGCCCGCCACAATTTGCTCTATTTATCTTTTCCGTAGTTGGCACGCCAAGTGAGTGAGATAACTGAGCACGACATAACTTCCAGTATTGTTGAGCGAGGGCCGAGAAGGAGCGGAGGCAAGCGCTACGAACTCAATTCAATCACTTCCAGCGCTTCCCCCGATTTAAAATTCAAAAAATAATGAATAAGAAAATACACATAAACTAAAGAGAAGTTCTTTACTGGGGTATCAAATTTTTTTATTCGTAAAAAACTTGTGAAAGCAAATAAATGTGATCATTCACGTCAACCTCACGCCGCTAAACCGAATATTGGAATGCCCAGCAACCTTTAGTTACGAGCGTGCATGTTTATTGAAACCAAAACTAGTGCTGAGTTTTCGGGTCCTGAGTTAGCTCTGACAGTGCACCTTCGCTACGACTCTCCATTCGGCTTCAACGTTTTAACACAACACGGGGTGGCGTTAGAGCTTTTATCATCGCGTTCATCCATAATAAGAGTTGCTCTCCGATGGTCGCCTTGCTATGGTGAATAGCCTGGTGGTCATAAGGCATTCCCGGCTTGCCATCTGAGAAATTACAGCTGGGCTGGAGGGAGAGATGAGCAGTGTATAGCGTAGGGTACACCGAGTATATGCAATTGCTTATTGTGTACTTTTTTCCTCTAGCTCATCATATGTGAGGCCCAGGTATTCGTTAATAATAACTTCAGCTGCCACAAAGGTTTATTAGTGGTCATGGGCGTAAGCTGTCGAGACAGATATGTGCCTTTAGTTGTCAACGAGGGGGCGTCTATGAAGCGGTGGACTGTCGAACAGCATAGACACTGTATTAGCTCTCACATATGAAATCACTACCTCTGTGAAGAGACATTTCACCTTCGTGTTAGACCGATTCCTATGGCGTACTCATTACACAGCTGCCTTCGTTCACACATCACTTGTCCCATTGAAATGGACAATGGAGAAGGGGATAGTGGTATTGGATTGAGTGCATTCGCTCAAGCTATGTATGTCGACAAGAGGAAGTTAGCCAAAAAAATTCCCATGTGAACCAAACGTTCACTTTACACTAGCAGCTAGCATCATTAATTAACCTTCATTGGTAATATAATGTTGCCTATAGCATTATAGCACGAAGCCAGCAGTTGGCCTAGCCTAAAATGCTTCTAGAATATTTTTTTCACGTAGTGCGGAAATATCTATATCAATACTATATTTTGTCACACTTACAATCAAGAGTACTCACAGGGCGCATCGGCATTGTTATTATATGAGTAACCCATGCTCACAAATGTAGTTACCAAACATTCATAACTTTTTTAAAATGTATTTTCAGAACAAGCATAACAACGGCTGGAAGCACACGTATGTACACTTATATGCCTATATGTGATATTCATCCCAGCTAATTTACTAGTCTCATACACATTGGATGAGACCTATAATTGGGCTTCTGAGTCTTCTTGAAGTTAGATGTATACCACTGCAGTCATCCCCTTTTAAAAATTATTCAGTGAACTTTATATATTTAGATCACCATGATGGTGAAGCAGGGAAACAAGACCAGCATTGAAAAATTTTTAGACAATCTCGTTTCTTTTTGTGAAATCTGAAAGTGTCCTGCTTATACTTGTACATTGTATACAACGCCTGGTTGCACTTTACAAAATAATATTTGCTGCATTAAAGGCAGGAAAGAAGAAGGAAGCCTGTAAATTTTAGGCCATCAGAAAGAAAAAGAAAGGGATTGTGGTGATAAGTTACCAACGTGAACTGAACCACGGGCCGACGACGTTGACGGCGAGTATCCAACAACGGTGTCGTGACACCTTAGCACAAACGAGTTCTCTGAGCGCACGTGCGAGAATCCTTGAAAAACTTCTGACGCTTTACATGCCAAAGCTGCGGCATTATTTATACGCGCACGGTACTGGAAGGCTCCGATAAGTTCGACTATAATTGCGGTTACTTTACTTTCTTTCACACGTGAACGATTTTGCCTCAAGAGCGGAGCGGTGGCCGTCGCACGAGCCCGAAACAGGTTTCCAGAGAGTCTTCTAGACGCGGTGACCAACACCGCCAGAGTTGGGGAAAATTCGCTTGCGGCAGAGCGTCTACTAATGGGGGAGCAGTGACGAGGAGAGCACGTGACAACAAAGAAGGTGTCGAGGAGCGCGCGAGCGCCGAGAGAAACTCGATAGGTATAGTGCGAGAACAGAACGGCGACAAAGAGACAAGACGTACACGAAGGACACGAGCGCTCGTGTCCATCTTGTCTCTTTGTCGTCATTCTGTTATTGCGCTATAACTATCGTCTTGTCATACCAACTAGCCCAAGCTGCCACACTTCTGAGAGGAACTCGCCCTGACTTGGCAGCACGGGCAACACTGCCAATCAGAGTGGTGGGCGTCGCACAAAAGTGGCTCATGTGAAACAAGCTCGCTTCCGCGTGGCCTGCTGTCACTCGTCGCCACGACCATCGCCGCGCAGTCGCTCCTATGTAAAACAGGCTTCACCTTCTTTAGCGCGCAACTAAAGGCACTGGCCTCCAACGTATTCCTGCATCGTTCCGGTCAGCAACCGTAACCACCGTACCATTCCTAAAGCCATCCGCTATATTCTGCACAGTGAGCGCGGTTACGAATGACGTGGCGGTGTGTCCGGGGATAACGTTCAGTGCGAATGATGGAAACGTGCGCTCTAGAATATACTATAGTAAAGCTTCCTTACTCTATTGCAGGAATTATTCAATTGATATTCATGCTGAAGTAGAAGGTGGTGTTCCATACCTCGTCATAGGACAGGAAGGTGAGCCACAGACAAAATGATCTTTTCCTCTCTCTCTCTCTGTCTCTCTCTGTATACAAACACGCACGCCCACATACGCGCATATACACGTAAAGCACTGAACGGTGCCCTTAGGTCGGCAGGCGGACTTGACAAGCGGTACTTTTCTGGCATTTTGCGGGCGTGTGTGGCGAACAGAAAAACACTAATGCATACCACATGTAAAGTTGAAAGCTGTCTAATGAGACGTTTTTCAACCGGTGTGCAGTTTTTTTTTATAAAATCCTTGTCCGGCTTCGCTCTTGCAAAAGTTAGTTCATCTAAAAACGTGGGATTAGGTTACAAGAAAAAAATCTTCTCAATTATTCGACGATGACGAAATTGTCTGCAACAAAGTTTTGGTTGCCGCGTGGCAGACTACGTCGGCGTATTTTTAAGCTCTCTTTAAGGTCTGGCTGAAGGTGTCTTAGCCATGATTTGTGTGAGTTTGCGTGTATAAAACATGACGGCCAGTGTACAGGACATGACGAAAAAAGCGAATAACAAAAGCAAGCAGACCGATAATCAGAACCGAAATTACTTTGGCAGCTTCTGTAACAGTGTTGAAACTTGTTTTAAAATGTAGTTTTTTGATCAGTCTCATTTTCTTACGGGGGCGCCTTATAGTAATCATGTTATCCCCACTGAAACGTGCGAGCGCAATGGGGTCAAGGGTACGAAATCATTTTAAGATCAATCTTTGCGCAATTCAGATTATTCAAATCACGCGAGATGCCTGACGTCTTCTTACAATATTGTTGCAAAAAGGTAGATTTTGAAATCACAACACTGCTGACGATGCGTGAATGTATACACGACCAATTCACTGGACACCAGGATTGAATGGGCGCACATCGTGCTAAACATGGAGGGAGGAAAAAAAAACATGAGGCTGCGTTACATGAAAATCGTACAGTCTGGCCATCGAAGAAGAAACCGGGGCATGCTGGGAATCTAACAAGAACATGAAGCGCGATGAGGGAGCAGCGTCTAATGAGGTAGACTCGCGGACGCTAGGTGTGCTCCCTCTCAGGGATTTTTTTTCTTTTTCCATTGATGGTGCAGCTTGCTATGTGCAACAGCTATGAGAAACCTTTTTATTAAGTCAAAACGAAACATATTTGTGTTTAAAAACAGTTGACCTTCCGATAGGGCCAGAAAGAACACTTCTTCAGGGAAGATAGCTAAATGAGTGTCCCCTTATGTGCAACAAATGTATTCCAGTGTCCCCTATACTGGACATGGTTTTCTCGCAAAAACCGTAACACATGCAGTCTCCTTTATTTTTTGCATGCTTTTCAATGAGGCTCTTAGCAAGAAAAAAACATTAAAAATTTATAAAATTTTGTCCTACCTGAGAAAACATTTTATTCATGTATATATATATATATATATATATATATATATATATATATATATATGATGATGGCCATTGAAGGGAAACGGACGAAGATTAAAGATAAATAGCCGACCGACCCATTAACGGGAAACCCTTCCTTTACGCACGCCGCACGCTGACCTACCCATTACGGGGAGCCCTTTCTTTACGCACGCCGTCACGGACCCTCCCGGCACCGCGGCGACAATCTTGGGTGGCCCGACACACGTCGAGAACTGAGCAGCACGTGATATGAACCGTATGTGGACGTACATGGACAGTTGGTTTCGTTCTCAGTGTTGACAGTGGTTCTTCCTCTTTTTTACTTTCTTTCTTTCTTTTTTTTTTCGTCTTTTTTCTCCCCCTTTTTTGTTTTTTCCCTTTTTTTAGTTCCCTCTCACTCTTGCAAACATCTTTCAAGGCGAGAGGGACGCGGCAGCAACGAAGTTTGGAAGTTCATGTCAGCATAACTCATCCCCTGATGAAGGAAGGACTCCTCCCGAAACGGTTGGGAAATAAATTTATTTATCCTTGTCGACAACGCTCCCGTTGTGCCATATCCCATATATATATATATACATATATATATATATATATATATATATATATATATATTGTAATGACGAAAACCGAAACTGGAACTCTCTCTGGCACAGACTCGCATGCTAGGAAGGAAGAGGAGGAAGACGAAGCAGAATAAGAACAGCCGGCCTGCAGCAAAGGCGTTGTGTCTTATTTCTCGTCCTTACAATGGCGCAGCCGACAGGATAAAACGGCTTACGTCTCGGTTTCGTCATCCAGAACGCCCGCCGACGTGCAGCCGCGGTAAGCGTCGCTTGAGGACGGCGTCAAGCCCTCCTCGGCAGCTGTTTACTGACACCACCGTTCGGGGACGGCGTCAAGGCCTCCTCGCCGTCACGCTTCTTCGCTGATGGGACCCGCAAGGCGTCCGTCGCGGCCAGCATCGATCCCAGCACCGACGGATGGCGTCCAGGCCTCCGTTGTGGTTCCGGGAAACTTGTCCTGGGACGCGACACGTCGCGGCAACCATGCGCACGGGCCTCTCTCACCTAGGGATGGCGTACATGCCTCCTCCATACCTGGCAACCTGTCGGCGCTTCAAGCACCCACCGTGTACGGCGTCGAGGCCTACCCGGCGGCGCAAGACCGCTTCATCTACGCCACAGTACCAGGTCACAACTCATCACACGGGTTCCGCTTGCCTGGGAACGTCGTTGACGCTTCCAGCGCCCTGGAACCCATGTCCACGAATCCGACCACAGCTGGATTTCCAAGGGACGCCGTCCACGCGTCCTTGGTCAAGAATTGTACCACCTCGAATACCGCAGTCACTGTATCCTCCGCAGAGGCGGGCCTTGGCTCTTCGTGCGGATCACACGACAGCGCAGCGGAGCTGCAGCATACCATCGCGCAACTCCGTGTCACGACCAACGCCCTCATAGCGTCGAGTTCCAAGCTATGTCCTGCCATCTTGCCAACATTGTGCGCACTCAATGCCATGTTGGCTGCGGCCGCCGCACAAAACTTCGAGGTAAGCTCGCCCGAGAACCGTCGCAATCTCCGGCGTTCTCTCGCGGAGGTATCGGAGCAAGTGAACTGCTTGGCGGGGGCACATTTCGGAGTTCTGCCCGCCGTCCCGCCATCGCCGATTTCCTTCGCGCTACCGGAATTTCGCGGCTTCCAGGACGACGCCGAGGAATGGGTGGCAACCGTCAACGCTCTCGGAACGACTGAAGAGCAGAAGTGGGACATGGCCATAGATCGCCTGCGGGATGCTGCCGCAGCATGGCACAGGTACGAAGGCGTCAGGCAGCAGTCCTGGGCAGAATGGAGTGCAGCCCTGATTGCCGCTTTCGGACGGATTTCCTGTGACTCCAGCAAGTCCAGCTCGATCTTCCCCGAGGCCGAGGATGGAGCCCAGGCAGCGCCCCGCCTCGAGGCTGCAATCGTTCGTTGCAGCTCGTCAACGGAATGCTGCCAGGAGTTCCCTGCTGCTGACCCTGACCGAAGTGGCTGGAATCCTACACTACAGGTCCCGGACTCTGCATCGGTATTCGACCTGAAAATACCCCCACCAGACCTTCGTCCGGAGATACGGCCCTCGCGCTCGTCGTCTGAGGACATCGAGGCACTCAATCCTATTGTATTAGACACAACTGAACCCTACCAGACCACGATCATGCTCAGCCACGCAGACACTCGGCTACCAAGGAACGTTTCCTTCGAGAAAGCCCAGATACCTAGCTACGCTGAGGCCACTGCCATCGAGAACTTGCCGAGGACCAGCCCTCCTGCTGTTTCCTCCCAGCATACGATGTTTGCACATGACAGTTCGCCAGAAGCCACCGGCTCGACTACGTCTGGGAGTTCTGCTGTGGTATTTATGCCCAACCATGAGCTGCGTCCCATCTCATTTCAAGAAATGGCCCAAACGTCATCATGGCTGCCTCGCAGGGCATCCCGCTGCAGTTCAGTCCACCAGCGACGGTGGGACAAACACCAGCGTTTCCAGGTTACTCTGCGACCTTGCCGGAACAGTCAGGGCCGTCCACCTGAACTGCATTCTACGAGTTGTCAGGAAACGTTGCATCATGGACGAGTTCGACCACGGCGACAAAGTCAAGCCCACCCACCAAAAACTTTACCGCCAGCTCCGCGCGCGCACAGGACCCAGTCTCCATCACGACACGGTGAACGACCCAGACGACATAGCCAGTGTCGGCCGCCGGAGCCAATTTCGACAAACTTCCAGCGTGGTCGAGACCGACCACGACGATGTAGCCAACCTCGCCCACCTGAAGCACTGTCAACTGCTGCAGCTAGCCTTACCTACCAGAACATTGTCGTTTGGCCCAACGACAATGCTAGCAGTCATGGCCGAGTGTAATGACGAAAACCGAAACTGGAACTCTCTCTGGCACAGACTCGCATGCTAGGAAGGAAGAGGAGGAAGACGAAGCAGAATAAGAACAGCCGGCCTGCAGCAAAGGCGTTGTGTCTTATTTCTCGTCCTTACAATATATATATATATATA